>NW_020455570.1:601782-626019 GCF_003342845.1 Nothoprocta perdicaria
AAATTTAGCATTAATGGAAAAGAAAAAAAAAAGCTAGACTTAAGTTAAAATTTAAAAGAATATATCTGTAATCATAACCTGGTTGCAGGCATGAAAATATCTGCTTCTAGAACTCTGTGAGAACCAGACAGTCATATTAAAATTCTTACAATGGTACCTAAAAGTACATGTCAAATATAAATAGTCTCTTTTGCCCCCAATTCCTAATTAATCGTATTTAAATGTTTCAAATGCCATGCATTTGATTACTCATGTATCTTGAAAAATTCTAATCAGTTTGAAAATAAATTAGCTCCTCAGTTAACATGATTATAGCATCCAACAGTTATAGATACCATGGATCACAGATTCCAGTATGCTGTTAAGTCAACCAGACACCCAGTGTGTGCGGATACATTGTGGAAAACAAACAAACAAAACAGATATTGAAAAATAAAGGTATATTTAACTGTCCATGGAGTTATAACAACTAAATATTACAGAAATAACTACAAAGCATGCCTGCAATCCTGTCTACAATTTTACTTCAAATCCAACATCCTGAAATCTATATCAAAAGATTCCTGGTGTCCAGAGACCAGCATCTGTCATTCACACATTTGCACTGAACTACAGAAAAAGAAACCATGAGCAGAAGTTTTGAATTTTGTGTTTAGAACTACTATTTCAGGTTATTAAAAAAAGGAAAAGAAAGCCTACCAACACACTCTGTCCAGTTCTAATTTTCCAGACATCATTCAGATTGTCCTACAAGACCAACACTATGAAGAAAAACTTCAAAATGAAATAAAGATACCAGCACAGTCTTTTAAAAAATACACCAAATAAAGCCTCTAAGTACATACACACAGCGACAGGCAAATTCTCTTATTAAAATGGCAATGAACACAGCCAAACAGTAAGCTGCTTATAATTGAACACGACATATGTATTATTATGCCATAATGGATCACTGAGATAAAACCATCCATCTAGTAATTCTGTACTCTTGTCAATATTTCCAAGTAACAGCATTTAAACTAGGAGGCACCATGGCCAACAAACTCACACATACCATCTCTCAAGAAACACTTTTCCTCATTATTCTATTCAAAGGCTAACCATTTGTTGGAGTATTCCAAGAAATGCAACTCCACAACTTATCACATACTACTGTCCTTTTTATATCGTAGCAAACTGCTGACTGACAATACAGATTTTGACAATACCAAATATCACAGAGTGAACACAGTCCCAGGATTTACCCGCAAACACTAATACAGTGTAAGATCTGTACAGTATGAGGGGCTTGTGCTATCTGCAAGCTGGTAATACTGTGTTTTTAAATGGTTCTGAAGAAAAACGTTCAAACAAAAATGTGTTAGAAACTCTGTTTTCCTTTCAATAACAATATTAGTTCGTAAAACCACCTGCGGATGATCTGATTCAAAAAAATACTAAAGGAAGAAAAAAAAAATGTTAAGCTGTTTATTATACCTCAAAGACTTCACCATGCTTTCAAAGGCAAGACAATAAAAACCGGGCACATTCTATCAGGCTATGCAAATTTGCTTGCAGTAGAGTAAAAATACAGTATAAAGGCAAGCTTGATGAATTGAGCAAGCTCAGGACATAATATCTGTATATCTCAGCCAACTAACATATTTCCCTTTGACTGTAGAAAGCTACTTCATGTTCAGGCTGAATAGCACCTGCAAGAATTTCATCTGGTCAAGTCACTTATGGCTGAAAAAAAAGTAAGAAACTCCTTCATATTTAAGTCACACTACTTCTCCTTTACGCCTCTTAACTTCCTAATTCTCCTTTCTGCCTCTTTTTTTCCCCAGTCCTTACCCACATAGTTTATCCATAACTCTAAGTATAATATAAAATTAGCATTACACTCCCCTCTACCTTCAGTCCAAGTTTTAGGGGTAATGGTAGATATATGTTCAGGAACTCCTGAAGCAGACCCTGGCCCAGTTACAGGACCACTTATTGCAAGTAACTCAATACCTTCAATTTGACAGAGGAAAGAAACTTATTAAGATACAAAATATTTCTAAGTACACAAAAATCACTGATTTCCAGCTTGCTACTTCTTTTAGGCAAACTTCTGCTTTTAGGCAAACTTAGGCACAGGTACTTCTGTGCATTAAATATGGATTTAGGAGGGTTCTACTGTCAAAAATAAATATAATGAAGCATATTAAAATAATGTCTTTCCCCCCCCCAAAAAACCCTCCACTTTGTAGCAATGCCATGTGCACTGAAATGGAGTGATCACTCTCCATTATTAAAGGCAATGTTACCAAGAATCACAAAATCACAGTCTGATTCAGTAAGATCATCTCCTGCACAAGCACGGACAACTAGAGCACCTTGCACAGCATCTGCCCAGGTGAATCTCTCCAAGAGAAGCAGACTCCACAACAGGATCATCTTAATGCCCAATTTCTAATACTAACTCAGAATGGGAAGTGCTCAGACAGCACTGCACATGCAGTGTTTAACTTAACACAGTTTTAAGATCATAATGTGCCTGCCTACTGTACCATAATGTCTACTATCATCAGGAAAAACCAAGAAAACTTTTACTAATAAGAATACTTTTCTTTACGTTATGTACTTGTCAGCCCACTGTACCAAGTTTGCTTGACTTTGCACAACTCACAGAATCAGTCAACTTTCTCTAGACTTCATACTTAGTTTCTGCACAGCAAGAGAGGACTAAAATTCTCTCCAAGAAAACCATTAAAATTGTAACTGGAAAAGTATGACAAACATTCCAAAAGAGTCAGGCATAATCAGGGTGGACACTGTGTATCACAGTAAAATCACTTTTATTTTTGACAATATTCTATTAGTAATATACTTGGTTTTATTCATTTTTTGCAAGCTTTAAACCAAAGACCACTGTTTACACATATGCCAAAATATAGTTTTAAATTGTATTCTTTCACACCACATATTTCTATGAATTCTATCTGTGAAAAATTAAAGAATTACCTGGGCAATGACACAGTGCCAGACTTACTTACCAGACTGTCTGTTGAAGGCAATGGGAGCCTGCTGCTGTTGAATGCCAGGCAAAGTCCTCTTTCCTTGAACAGCAAGCTGAAGGTTTTCGGGTAAAGGCTGACCTCTAGCTAACATTTTGTAGGCGAGAATTTGAGCTCGGAGCTGATGCAGCTGCACAGGGCTGAATGGTGAAGGACCTCTGTTAGGCTGGCTCATAACTGGTGGGTCTCCTTGCATTATGGGTCCTGGCTGACTGGGAGTCATCTGTGGTGGAGTTGGACCACCCCCAGACATCGGACTGGACACATGCTCTGGGGCTCCTAGGGGAGATGGGTGTGGAGACATATAACCTACAACAGATGAGAGGATCACAAGCTTAGCTTTGTGGTTAGTGATATCCAAATTCCATTAAGTTTCTACAACACAACCTGCAACATAAAAACATCTCTCAAGTTCGGATAGCTGTAGTATTTTCTGCAAGAACAGAAATGTAATTTAAACTTTCTGGAATATAAAGATAGCTCCATGAGCTATTATTTGTAAAGAACTATGATCATATCGTCCAACAATTTCTAAAAATAACTACTGCCATCAGATTTAGAAAACAAGTTAAAACATGAAAGACAGTACTCAGAAACACCCAGATACAATATTGGTTCACTAATGTATCAGACAAATATTTTTAACAAAACACATGCAATGAAATCTACCTATTTTAGAGTTCAATACTATGCATTATTTTGATGCACACACATCAAGGAACATCCACTTATTTCTGGGGCCCTCTTTGCCAGTAATCTCCCGCACACAAACAGCAGCATCCAACTTTTATTTTTGCACAGTTGCTGTAATTTATGCAGATTAAAACTGGCATTTAAAGAATCTTAAATTTGTGATGTTATATGAAAGTTTTCCGTAAGTGGAAATCTGTTCAGAAGGCTTATCAATGCGACACGAAATCACAAACTAGTCCTAATAAAGTCTCCACACTTTTTTTCCTTATTTATTAGAAAAGATGCTCTAACAGGTGAGAATGCACACAAAGCATCTCAATAAGAACACGCAGTAATGAAGAAAAATAGTAACCATCACATATCAAAGAAATAAAAAGAGGCAAAAAAAAAAAAAAAGGAAAGAAAAGAAAAAGCTTAATAGTGTTTAAGATACAGATAAGGAGAGTCCAGACTTCTTTCTGAACTTTGCTATTATGAAATACTTCAGATTCATTTCTTGTGGAATACAGATATTCCCTCAATTCTGCCTATTTTTAAAGACCAAACTGATTAATTGCTCAGGAAAAAAAACTACTTCCCTCCTCTAGATTTTCAATATAACATCTTGATTTTAATTCTGCATAGTCTATTCAATCTGTGAAATGGAAGACGGCAAAAACATTGAATGCTGAGATGCTGAGTCCCCAAAGACCAAGCCATTTCAAGTGGCTCTGCAATTTCCTCTCATTCCACTTAATAACAAAGCTAAATATAATTTCATTTTCAGGATAACTTTTCTTAGCAGTTTAGAAAACAGGAGTAAATTCCATGTATCTGACATCAATATGGGTATTTTCAGCATAGTTTTTTTTACAGAAGATGAACACAGTTTCTAATGAAGTCCAAATTCAGTTAAAAATAGTAAGATTATTATTTAAACAGCTAAATATGAACTCAGAGCCAACAGATTCTCCTTTCTAATTAAACTGTTAATACGAAAGGAAAGGTACTGAAGCTTGAAAAGATCACTGTACATGAGTTCAAGAAAAAACAACTGGTCACTTGAAATAGTCAGAAATGTTACGCAATATTCAGTTTGGGTACTAAAGAGGGAAGGAAGAAGTGCTGTGGAGACAGACACCAATTCATGAGTTTTTCCCCCCACAAATCAATGTCAGATGTTTGTAAAACCATACTGTAAGCTTATGGCTGCATGAAAAATGTGACAATCTGTCCCAACTAGCTTGAGAGAAATCTTCTGCATGACTAGCATACCACCGCATATAAAGGAAAAAAAAAACTAAGTAATAAAGCCACATGGCTTATTTTAGTAATCATCTTCAGTTAAAAAAATCATCTCAGAAGAGCTGCTGCTACTGAGACAGCACACACACATTTACCAGCAAAATGACAAAGTAGCTGCAGATTTAATTTCTACTGCACATCTTTGATTTGCTGATCGAAGTAAACCCACCACCACAAAAAGTGTCAGCTGTTTCTTATTTGAGTGCAAGAATCATTACCCTCAGAATGCTGCATCAGTTTTCTTTGAAAGAATTCTTTTCTAGCTAGTAAGTTTGTTCATCTTCATTTCAAGATTGTTCATCATAACTGTGTGCATTTTATATATATTAAATCCACATCAGTATGTGCCATTGCTCTAATCATTTCTAATTACCCCCAGATTCATAAGCACGTGCTTTACACTCACAATTCTACTACATTTTCTGGTAAGGTTTTTTTCACTCAGAAATGCCATTTCTATATAGAAATACTCTTTGGCAAGACGTTTTTGTAAGGATGAAAGAAAGTACCAAAAAAAAAATTACATTAGCAGAATATACAACATTTAAAATGAAACATGACTTTTCTGCCCAATTTTAACTGTAAACTACAGATAGAACGACTACTGCCAGTGTATGTTTCACAAACGTTCTATTTAGAGACAGCATTTCCTGAAGACTTCTCATTTTCAAGTATTCAAAAATCCAAAACATTCTGCCCTCCTCTAGCTTACCACTTGTCAGCATCTTGATCTTTACAGATTCACATTTTTTTGTGGTAAGAGATTACTACAATTGCTACAATGTATCTAAGTTGCTCAAAGAGACCAAAGACCTTTACTTTCTACAACAATCTCCTTTCTTTGGTCTACAGAATAATTTTGAAACACATTTAGTATTGGCTTAAATGTCAAGTGGTAGAAAAGATATCCCAAATGTTCAGGTAATACCTGTCCCAAAGGTTAATTATCTTCATCAAGTCAGATACAGATATCTGAATATGTCTGAATTTGCCTGATTTAAATTTGTGAGCATAAAGACCCACTTCACTTTTTTCTCTAGATATAGAAGCCATCTATTAGAAGTCTTTTTATCTACTGGAAATGGGCAGATTGATTACAAAGATTTTTTAATTCTCTCCGTGACAGAATAAATACTTGAGTTTAACATTCTCGAGTAAAGAGCACAAATCTTCCAAGTTGTAAATCACTCATATATGAGCCTTCTAAATACAGCACAATTTTCCAACATCTTTCTAAATTGCAGATATAAGAATAGAATACAATACTACTACAAAGCTCTCAACTAATCCACTAACAAAGGTAGTACAGCTTTTCATTTAATGAGACCCTGGTTATGAATGCAGGCAGTACATTCCATCTTGCAGTGAAAGTATATGACAACTCACACCAAAGTGCAACATGACAAAGACCATTCCAGATTACTACTTTCAATCTCATACTGCCTACACAAATTACATTGTTTCTAGTCATACAATGTTATTCCCTGTGTTAAAAACACATGCTGTAAAATGAACCCACTCTACTGAGCATCCTGACCAGCATTTGTAGTTTAGCTGTTTGTTACATGAACACTGAACCAAGAACATAGTTCTACCTAGAAATATCCCCAACCACATGTTTATCTTTTATTTACAGTTTATAAACTGCTACTTAAAAGGAACCTGTTTAGTGTGGATTATGTTGTTTTTACTCAGTATCACTTTTTTCCTACATTGAAGTGTCATATAGATGCAAGTCACATGCCTTTTGCAAGTCTAGTGGGGAGAAAAAGCTGCTTCTATCATTACTACTACCAGCATAGGAAGATAATGTAGCATAGAGAGGTCCCATGTGTAACCCGCTATCATAATCACGGTACAAATAAACAAATTAGCACTCTAAGAAATTAGATTAGTTTACAATCTCCTTAGAAAGAGCTGATCACAAGTGTCATCGAACAGTCCCGTTTCATAAGACTGTTTTTCTTCATAAAACCATTCCAAATGGCCCACAGTCAAATGTAATTAAGGAACTATAGTGTATCGACCATCTTTGATTTTGCCTACAATTAGGTTTATGCTGACAGTCATTTCCTGACCTGTGGACACTATTTACACTTTCAAAATAACGGTGCAAAATTAGGAACATCCATTGTCTGGGGTTCTGAAATTCCTTAGCTACTTTCCGATGAACTTTTGAATGCAATAGGCTTAACTGGTGACCAGAATCCTTAAGGTTGGAAGGGACCTCTACAGATCACCTAGTTCAACCCCCCTGCACATGCAGGGTCACCTACAGCACGTGGCACAGAGTGGCATCCAAGTGGGTTTGGAAGATCTCCAGAGAAGGAGACTCCACAACCTCTCTGCACAACCTGCTCCGGCGAATATATTTACCTCCTTCAATTCAAGGCCTATAAACAAATAAACAATGAACAAAAAGGCTTTCGGAGACCTAGAACTAGTAAGATGTAATTTCTAATTGACTTGTATAATTTAAAATTTTATTTTACACCGCAATGCAAACAACCATCAGGCATCAGACAGTCTACAATGAGGGGAATTTTATACTAAGTTTTGATTTGTAATTATGCACCAAATGCTGGTGAGATTTTTTCAAGAACAGGAGATTCGCAATGCATTTCACGAATACTCAGAGAACTCATATTGGCTTCTTTCTCTCAGTATAAGCATATAACCTTTAACTAGGTTGCCGATCTGCTCAAAATTGGAAGGAGTATGATTGTGTTAGAGATCCCTAATTCCCTGGTAAATCTGACTGACAGTATTCAATAGTTTAAAAAGCTTTTCAAAAAACAAGCCCTTCATCTTGGAAAAATACACTTATGGGAGAAGTTACAAAAGTTATTAAGTAAACAGCCGAGATTTTCCCCAAAACACATAGAAGACGCCTCTTCTGCCCACCCTCTTCTGTGAGAAGACAGGCAGCAAACAATAAATAAGAAGCCTAAAGACAAATCAAACCAAAGTAGTTCCACAATAGTATAAAGTAGGATATACAAATTATATATTTTTTTACCACTTCTTTTTAAAAAGTTTGCTTACATTATAGCTCCAAGATTCTCTGTTTACCTTATAACAGTTCCTGACACACAGAAAAAGGGAGCAAAGATCTGCAGTCTTCAGCCCACTACAGCTGTTCCTAATACTACTTATTGCAAAGTAAGACAACTACAAAGCTGGGTCTCAGCAAACACAAGAAAGAATAGAACTATCTATATTTGAAGTATTTGCAACTGGTGTTCTTCTATTAACAGCACATTATGTGTAAACCAGACCAGTTTTCATCAGTTTTGTTCTAAGAAACAAGTAAACTAGTGACTCTGAATGAAGTCAGATAAAATCTTGCTTTCAGATGAGCACTTATGCTTGCCACCGGAATTGGTGGGAAAAATTTTACCTGAAGAATTTGCCCCTTCAAAAGCCAATTCTGTTTCACTTAATGCTGAAAATCACACAAGTCAGGTAATGGGATTCTCCTAAATCTGTGTCCGCTTTCCACTTCCTATTGTTTCTCTTTTTCAGTCTTATAAACAGGTAAATACATCAAACAGAGGCCATATATCAATAAACTTGTACAGAGAGTTACAGTTACAGAGAGGCAAACTACTGTTTAAACTTTTGTTGGTATCTTCAGGTATTAGCATAAATTGAGTAACTATATAATATACAAAACATTACTTGCTCAGCTAATTAATACTGGCAGGTTACCAGTCCATTTAAACCTCCAAAATACTGAGCTGTTTAGAGAATGCATATCCTTTTACATTGCAAGCTAAGTGGCATAAAGAAGACATGCAGAATTGTGATGAGATGAGTTTCTATTTTCTGGAAAAAAAAAATAGCAAGAACTTTTTTCAGCTCTTGACCAAACATGATTAACATTTAAGGTGGCCAGTACAGGTCTGACTGTATCGTCTTCTACAATTACTTCATCATACACTTAAAAATACACTTAAAACCAGCTTATCCTGTAGTACTTTTATACTTATGAAAGCCACATAGTATCAGAAAAAAATATTTTATAGATGTGAACTGCAACCTATACCTGCTTATTTGCCAAGACACAGACTTAGATCCAAAAGGATTAGCTTTTCTCCAGTTTATGATGGATGAGCATACTAAATAGCAACGGGATTAAGTTATTCCCCTTACCCTCTGATATTGCAGCTTATCCTTTCCAAATAAGGGAGAAAAAAAAAAAATGGAAAGTGGTTCCATGTTACTTTTGACACTTCATGCCACAAAAAAGGACCCAAAATTATATTGCATGCACAGTTATGTATCAACCTTGGCTATGCTGGTCCATTGGACTCTGAGGTGGCCCCATTCCAGGGTGAGGAGGTCGCATACTCTTCATGGAGCTGCAATGAACGTCTTCAACCATTCCTTTCTCATGCAAGCCATCGATGCTCTGTGGAAACAAAATACGTCTTTGTAGAGAGATGGCACATAAAAATCTAAGAAACTAATATAATTTACACATGTACATACAGAAATGTCTAAGCATCTCTTAATACTCTTTCAAAGCAAATACAATTTGAAAAATTTGAAACTTTACCCCTAAAATCAGACATTTCGGAAAGCACAGGACTGCAAGCCTCGCCTCTCTCTTCTCCACCCCCCCCCCCCCCCCCCCCCCCCGATGTGCTTTGGTCAATGCCAGGGAGCCAAAAAACAAACGCATGAACTGTACTGGCCTCACATTACAAAATAGCGTAACCCACACCAACTCATGAAACTACAGCCTGTGGCTTTGCCCAAGCTATTTTTAACCCAAACTTTGCCCTTTCAGTCACTGTTCTACCAGAACATTCCAAACACTGTTTCTCTTCAAACATGATGGTTCCATTGCAGGAGGCACTCTTGGAGGGGGGAGAAGGGTGGGAGAAAAGAGGGAGGGGGAAGGCATTGGAAGAAAGTTCTGTTGGAATACTCTCCCCCTACAGTCTCTCTCACCTAATTTAATTTACTGCTCAAAAATGACAATCTCAGTGATATTTGAAAAGCAAAACAGGGCCAAGTGCCTCCCTAAGAAAGTGAAGAGAATATGGCGTCAGAAAAATATGCTAAAAGCAAGGGCTCTGGAAAAGGCTCCCAACAGAAACTGCAGAGATCTACATAGGAAAATAGGTGAAAAGTATCATGAGAAGGAAAAGAGGTCTTAAAATAAAAAATGTTTACCTGAAAGCAAAAGTTCGGTCAGGTCCCTAACCACAAGAGATTCTGCTCTTTAAGGGTTGACTTAGAAAGTCTGCAATGCTCCATACAAGGAAGAAAAAAATCTGGCAGGACTCACTTTGCTTCTCACTGCAATTCTGTCCCTTTTAGTAATAAATAGATGCATGTATACCAAATATTAACTGATATTTCAGATCCTCCTGTGAACTTAGACTATCTTAATGCATATCTATTTATTGAGAACTATTTTGAAATAAAAATAGTGATCAGGAAAACTTATTACAATAGAAAACCAAAATTAGACAATTTTTGTTTGGTTTAGACAGTACAGAAGATATAAGAATTTATAAAAAAAAGATACTGCTGCATTTCTTCTGTTTGAGTAATCTGCTATATACAATTCAGTTTAAAAACTAAACATTGCTCATTCTTTCTATGCACAAATAAGGAAAAAATAATTCTAAATCTTAATTTATATATCCTTCATACAATTTTCCCTTTTTAATTTGTTTCACTGGCTTATAGGTGCTGCTTAAAGGTTTCATTTATACAACTTTTTTCTCACCAAAAACTCTAGGCTACAAAGAGAAAAGTTACTTGAAAGTAACACAAATATCTTGCTTTTAACCAAGTCATTTAATTATCATGACAATTAAAAGAAACATTTACCAAAAAAAAACTTCTATCAATAAAAAAAACAAATCTGCTATCTGAAAAGCTATTTTTTGATTACAAAAACTTAGTGTATGGAGTAGAGATAGATTATTAATTTACACAAGGAAAGTAGGTTGACTGTGTAGACCAAGTCAAACCCAATGCTCTTTTGTGACACAAGATCATCACTCCCTCTCCCTTCACCCTTGTTTACAGAGACAGTTGGTACCATACACACAGATGACACGACACTGCCAGATGCCAAAAGCTAAGGAGCAGATTGCCTGTAAAGCAGGAGCTGTACCTGTCTTATCATGGTACATCTCCAGGACCAAATCTTTAGATCCTTCAAGAGGAGGAAGAGATTGTGCAAAAGACTTGGCCCCTTTTCCAGAGCAGGACTCTCCGAGGTCACTGCACTGACGGATGGCAGCAGCGAAGCCTCTACGCAGGTAGCAGCTCTGAACAGACTAACATATGACATAGTGCACAGAGCCAGGGCACCAGAGTACAGCACACTGAGCAGGGAAGGGGACTGACATTAACCAAGAGCAGCTGTGTGAAAGAAGGATAGCAGTGAAGAGAAATGCAAATATATGGGCCTTTCCAAAAGAGAGGATTAAAGAAAAAAAAAAAAAAGAAGTAAAGAATGAAGGTCTGTGGTGATACAGAGAAACTTCAAATGGAGAAATGTTTCTGTGAAAAGAGTTAGGCTTAAGAAAAGGTTTTTCGTTTTAAGAGAAAGATTTCAAATTATCAAAACCTCTAGCCAATTGAAATGTTTCGAGTCTAATGGAAGGGAGCCTGAATACAGCAAAAAGGGGTTGCTTTCATTTGGTTGAAGAAAATATGCTGTAAGAAACCAAAAGTGAAAGAAACAGATCAGAAAAGGTAGATTAATCTTTTTTATTGGCAAAGCTATGAAAGATAAAAATGGCATAATTTTTTCCATATCAGGATAAAACTGTTTTCAGTCATTATAGTACTGCTAATTTATGCAGAGGGCTTTGTGCCTTCAAGTGTATTTTAAATCTGAAAGCATCTCTGCTGTCCATAGAAAACTCTGTGAAACAGAGGGGAAAAACGTACCAGTAGAGGACTTCAAAAATTCAAAAATTATTATTTTTCATAACCTCTCTGAAACACTGTATAGTTATAGAGCTGCATGATAACATTAAATTTACATAACTCATTAAAAAAATGCAACTGTACAGAAGGAGCTTATATCTATGCAAATTCTATAAATCATTAAATCCTGCATAAACTATTAAATTAATGATATCTTTGTCAAAGACATAAGAAACAAAACCTTTAACACCAAAACATCACCAAAAGGTTCTTTTCTTCTGATATTATCATAGAACAGAACTGGAATACAAAGCTGAGATGTACTCAACCTTAAGCATTCATTATGATTTTTCCTTCTTCTATTTAAGTAAGAATAGGTGCAGGATAGGCTTAAAACGCAATGGTTCTTCCCAAAAAAGAAGAGATTTTCAGTAGATTTTAACTACACCAGTTTGGCTCTTCCTAAGTTCTTTTCGCAAACTGCATTAAATCACTATTTGATCTGCTTCTAGGAAAACTATCAGATTAAGGTATCTGTTTCCTGTTTCCATCCTCTATTAAAAGAAATTAAGACTACTGACCCTGATATAAAAGACCAAGCCCTGAGTATATAACTAGATTTCGTCTAGATCATGCATTCTCTATACAAACAAAAAAAATCCTATGTAAGTTTTATATATACAAACAAAAAAGCAGAACACATAGCAGCCTATTGCCACATAACCACATAGTATAACTGAGAAACTAATGGACAGTGGGACTGACTGTAGTTGTCTTTACTAGGGTAGGGAATCAGTCAACAGTTCTGTCTATCACATATAAATCACTAGAACGTGGTGTGTTTTTGGTTTTGGGATTTTTTTTCCCCCTAGGGCACTGCTAACTTTCCAAGGCTGAAAGCAATACTTTTTAAACTCTCCTCTCTCTCAACAAAGTAAGCAAATGTAAAAGAGGTAAGGCAGGGAACATATTTGCTGGACTGAAAGGTATTTCTTTCAGGACTAGAACAGCATCTTAAGGTACTTAAACATCTAAAGTGTACAGATCTATTAACCAAGAAAGTGAAAAACATTTTCTGTCTGTATTAAAGGAACATTTGAGAGAACAAATATTACATTAAAAAGTAACAAAAAAAGCATTTTAGTACGAAAACTTTTTCTGTCACTCAGTTTTGACAAAATAACATCAAAATAGTTTTACTAGAGCCAATAATCATTTACACTACACGCCATCAGAGCTTCACGAAAGTCACTGTATTTCAGGTTACGATTAAACAGAAAACAAACTCACAACTCACAGTGCTCAAAGGTGCTTCCAACCCTCAAACCACGCAAATCAGATAGATGTATTGCTGTAATAACTAAAAGAGTTCATTATTTAAACTCATGTGCTCCAGCTGCGTAAGTAGACACAGACAACTAAACTAATGCCACCTATCTTTATGGTATGACTCCAAAAATGTCCTATAAGTTAATGCTTAGGAATAGTCAGTTTGGAGCAACCACATAACAGTGGTTCCCTCAACTGTCATTGCCGTTTCCAAGTATCTTTAGTTTAGAAGACTTTTAGGCTGTTCTGGTTTGTGGCCTCCCACCAGACTTCTCAGTATGTCTGCTTGAACCAAGGGAGCTGTCTTCCACCTTGATAGGTAAACTTAAGAGATTACTTCAGAAAGCAGCAAGAAAGATGGTTAATTTATTGTTTCTGTCATAACTGTAAATGCTCTATAAACCAATAGTAAATTTTCCCATGAACCAGTTTTCTGGTTGTCATTTGAATACAGGATTTTTGAATGTTGTTAATAGACAAGTTGTGAGAGTTACAATTTACTAATACAAACTTGTCTCAGTCTCACTTTTATATTTCTGCACTTCATTCTATACACATTATTTTCTGTAATCCAGGCAATATCCAAAATACCCAAAATATAATGAAAGCTTCTCTCCTGTTTAACTTGTGCATTTTAACAGAAGAGTCATCCCATTGCCTATGCTTGCACGGATACATACATATCCTACAAACAGTTGCGTAACTGAAGCACACTTTGCCCAAACTCCCACTTCTGTCACTCGTTAGAAAAAAAACGTACAGTCTTGCACTATGACTTGAAAGTCAATCTGTTCTACATAACACTTGTTAGAAAGCAAATAATTACCTAGTCAAACTGTAAACTGCAGTGGGCTGACCACTTTTTAAGTTACATGGAACAACACTGCAGACTATCTGCAAAATGGCACATTTTGACAGCAGTTCTTAAACCATTCCCTTAGCTGTTCTAATACACTTGGAACTTATGGTGCTGTACGGGGGGAGAAAAAGAAAAAAAATGGAATCTGATCCAAAATAAAATATTGTCTAAGAAAAGTATTTTTTTTTTTTTGCCTGTATCAGTTCAACAGACCTGCTTTTTGCTTTGCATGCTCTCATGCTCTCTCCCTCACACAGATACACAGGAACAAATGAAGCAGCAGTCCAGAGGAGAGCAAGGGCATTCAAACTAAAATTGCTAGTGAAAACAACACTTGAAATTACATCAGCATTAATCCCATTCTCACAATCACAGGACAGAACAGGTGGAGTAATTCTGCTCTAACTATACTGACTAGTCACCTTTGAATCAGATATCCAGACTCTTCAAAGCTATGATATGTTTTTCAGAATTTGTCAATGTCCCACTACACTGCAATGGGAGAACTACTATAACATCTCAAATATTCCTACACTTTCTAGAGAACTTTGCAGGCTGTTATTGCTTGTTCTTACTCTAATCCTGGCATAGCATGCTAAGGAACACATAAGGTAAGACACGCTACAGCAGTTCAAGATTTACTGTACACAGTACTCAGCTATTCTACTGTTCATAGTGCTGCCTTCCTTTTGTGTATCTTAGAATCCCTCAAAGCTGAAAGAACTGAGAGAGGTGAAGAATATATACTGTACCCTGTGGGAATCTCTGAAGTCTTAGGAATTCACCAGATTAGTGGCAACTTGGGCTGTAACTATCTGCATAAACAAACGTCAAATGCAAATGTCCAATACAGCTAAAGATAAATTAGATGCTTCAAGATTCAAATCAAAATTTTAAGTAATGAATGTGCTGACTTTTTAGATTACAAGAGCTGTACCATGGTTACGCATCACCTCAGCTGTCTTGCGCTATCACAAGTTTTAATGTTAGCAGTTTTGGATGAAGGTGATGATAGTATTGAATCCTTCACTGACAGGACACAAGTATCATTGTTTTATTAACAAACTAATGTGGACATGAAAGTGGCAGCTTAAAGAGAAAAATCCAAAAGGAGAAAAAAATGCTTTTAGAACTTAAAAAGTGTATTTTAAAATTCATTTTTATTATTATTTGAAGTTTTCAACATGTGTTTGTAACAATACCAAATGGCATCAACACTAGTAACAAAAAGGCTCTGAACTAATAGCTTGGTTCTACAAGTCATTATTGTATATTTTAGGGAAAATACCATAAACAGTAAAGCTTTGCTTCATGATCATATAAAAGCATGCATATTTATAGAATGTTCTCAAATAAATATTCCAGACAGCAAAATACTTCCTCAAAGCAAAAGACACTGACGATTATCTAAGTAACTTTAAGCATTTAATAATAATGCCTACAGCCAGATTATTCATATGTTCTTAATTACAGAATTTAAAAATCCTTGGCAAGATGGAGCCTATGCAAATTAATTTCAGAAATAAACTTTCCATCAACAGAGAAGATTAAATACATTCATAAACACAAGGATTTTAAGAGTTAAAATGATTTTTAGAAGATTAAATTTGATGAAAAAAAGAAGAAAAACGTGCAATATGGTACCAAGATGTTCCAGAACAGACCACAAGCAAGAAAAAAAAAAACTTAAAAGAACACTCATTTAATTATAAAAACAGTTGTTTGAATGGTCTTACAGTACTCCAAACAAATTTTCTGGGAAGAAGAATATCCTTCTGAAAAGTGCACAGTTGACAACTGGAGACTTTCAAAACTGCTAACTCTGCAGTTCAAACTAGTCTACTAAAAACAAGCAAGCTGTGTTTAGTCTGATATATACACTATCTCTAGTAATAAAGATAGGATTTTAGTAGACTGTAGCTTCACTTTTGCAAGAGCACTTTATATACGGAGTAGATCTTATGCAGATCTAAAGACTGTACAAGTATGCTTTGTATCAAGGGAGAAAACTTTAGGGGAGAAAAGTTCACTTTTAAAAAAAGCTATTATTACCTTATGCATTTGATGCATGCCTTCCTGTGGATAATCAGCAGGTCCCATTGTTGGCATTGGGTGCGGGACACTGGGTGGACCAGGACTTGGCCCCATCATGCTGTGCACTGAGCCAGGAGACGGCCCTGGTCCTGGGCTAGGTCCTAGGATCGGGCCAGGGGAAGGTCCTGGTCCAGGGGAAGGACCTGGATGAGGCATGGCGCCAGAGTCTGTAGGCGTGGACATCTATTTTCTGTGTCCTTCTCAGTTAGCAGAATAGCTCTAATAACAAAACAAAATGAAAAGAGAATTTCTATGTGACATTAGGTGCATTGAAAAAAATGTAATGAAGAAAATCTAATAAGCATAACACACACACTTGCAATCTGTCATTAGCAGAAAATGCTTAAGTGATCCTTAACACGACACATCAGTATGCTCATCCTTCAAAAAGCCCCCTAGATGGATCGAGGAACTTAACTTTCCAGTCCATTTCTGGATGCTTACATGTCATCCACAGAACCAAATAGCTTCTAGGCTAAGAGAAGCATCTATCAGAGGGTAAGAATTCAGCTCAACTGCAGTCAGCAACTTGTATCACAAGGTGTCGAGTCAAGTTCTCCTAAAGGCACACAGACTGTTGGGCATCTTCACTTACATACACTTGTTCTGAAATCTCTACCCAAATGATCACAGTGAAATTCTTATTTATAAAATGCATAGCAATACAGCAGAACAAGTATTAAAAATGATTTTAGGAATGTTTTATGACTCAAAGAATTTAATGTAGCACCTCCCTGGTTATCTATGCATGCAATCACAAAAACAAATTAAAAAAAAAAACAGAAAAGACAAAAACATTGCTTTGGACTAAACCCAGTTAGAATTCACTTTAGTGGTGCAGCTGATGTCACAAGCCATAAGAACACAGTTTAACTGTCTTACAAAATAGTAAAAGCTTAGATAATGAATTATAAGCATTTATTTCCTTGGGGGGGGGGGGGGGGGGGGAAACAGTTCCTACTATTTTTAGTTTCTGTGCTGTTAAAAGAATAAATTGAGGCAAGCTGCAGACCTGTAACACTAATCTCCTCCAACTTTCTGAAAACTTTTATCAGTGCCTATCACTGATGTCTGACCACAGTGCTAGAGCTGCCATATCATTTTTATAAGAATGATAGTCTGCTGCTGTCAACAAAACCAGTCATGTTTCTCAGGACTCCCCTAATTTCAGCAGCAGCATTTTGATGTGTTTGATCACACAGTGATCTCATTATCTGAGAAGCCAAGGCAGCAGGTAAGTAACCTTATTAAAAACAAACAAACACAGAATCCCTGCTTATTCAGATGTCTAAGCTGACTTTCTGCAAGTACACATAAGTTTCAGTGACAGCACAAGAAAACAAGCAAGTTCACCACAACCAGAAGCAGGTGAATATTAGGTGGAGTCAGCCTATTTTTTTTTTAATTTACTTTGAGTGTAGTTTTATAATAAGGCTACCTGCCCACGGTACTTCTCTCATAATAGTAAGTTCAGCAGAATGAAAATCAAGATGGAAATGTTCCACTTTTGTCTTCTGGATTTACCACTATCCATAGTTAGCAGCAGTTATTTTCTGATAAGAGTGAGTAGTCTAAATTCTGCTATGAGACAGCTTGTATGAACCCGACCGCTGCCAACATCCTGGCTAGTAGGAGTCAAACTAAGAGCGCAATTCTTAAGAAAAAAAAAAGCACAGATCTCAAGAGTCCCAATCTAATTAAAAAAAAAAAAAAAAAAAAAAAAGGAACTAAAGGAACTATTGGTGCTGCCACTGGCAATCAGGCAGTTTAAATTCTGCAGAGCTGATGGCCTGTTTTCTTCCACAAGCAAAAGGGTATGTAACTATCAGAACAAATATAGCAGACAAAATGCTACTACATCAAGACAATTTTTGCTTATTTCACTCACTTACCCCATGTTCTGTCAAAATAAAAAACAGTTTAATATCGTTCACTTATAAATTCCCTCTTGTTATGTTTATTAGCTGTTACTCTTCTCTCATTCAAGACAACAAACTAGAACTATGGCTCTTTAAATCACTCAAAATAAAATGCTCTCACCCTGAAAATAAACTACCTAGGGATCCTCTATCCTCACAAGGTAAGACAGGGTAGCACCTTTGAGTTTTCTCTGTTCTGTACACAAGACAACAAGTCACTAATTAGCCCTCACAATCCCACACCACCATTACAAAAGGAATCATGTTTCAAAATTATCATGACTCCATACCTCATTCCATGCCTTCTTCTACCAGATTAGCAATATCACTTTATGTAGGACAACAGATATTTCCACCAACTAAAGACTTTTTGTAGGAGATGATTACTATATCACAAAATACAGAGAGTATGCTAAAAGTGCACCCTCATAGTGGAATCTCTCTATAGTATATTCAGTCAGTTTAACAACATAGGACCTAGCATCAACAATACCACTATAAAGAAAAAAAATTACAGAACTACTACTAGTACGTAATCAATTTTTAAGTACAATAACTGCTATCTTTGCACATTACACAACATATTTTACGAATAAGAGTATAAGAGTATTTTACAAAACAATCTTGCCTAAATGAAATGGTAGCAAAATCCCACCTTCAACGTACATCCTTATTTCAACCTTAACTTGCGATTCTCAAAAAAAATATTGCTCTCAATTTCTACTTCACTAGTTGCAATTTTTATATACATTAAAAAGTTACAATAAGCAAGTTTTAAAGATTTAAAACTCCTGTTACTGGGGTAAGGGCTCAAGCTATAAAATCCAAAACTAGAATGGAATTCAACTCTTCTATTAGGAGAAGGCATATTCTCCCAATTTTATGAGAACACTGTGAAGCTTCTTAAATAGATTTACATTCAGAGATTTTGTCAAAGAATAGCTTTTTTATTTAAAAAAAAATCTGTATTTGAGGGAATATAAAACATTGGAAAATATTATCTGAACATCTGCCTACAATTCCTGCCCAAGAACATTTAGAGATTTAAAGAGAGGGGTCAGCAAATCAGGTAAATCAAGCCTGATGAGGCTTCCTTTTTAGGGCATAAGGAAAAGTCACTACCATAAACCAGACACATAACTTTTCCAACTCAGGATCTATTTACAAAGCAGAACTGCTAAAAAAAAAAACCTTGTGACTTAGATTATAAAGAAAGCCTGCAGAAATTAGGCAACTGGTTCCTATCAAAGTTTAGTAAGCACTAGATAGCCAATTCCTTCAGGTTTTTACAAAAAATAAAAAATAAAAATAAAAAAATCTACCAAGAGACACCAGATGCAATGGTGGCCAGGCTCTAAATATTCTCATAGCTTAGGTAAATTTTGGTGCCAAGATTCAAATAAGTAATACATAACCACTTCTCTGCAGAAGTCAGATGCTTGGAGTACTGATTTAATCAGCCTTGTCTCAAATCATTAAAAAAAAAGTGTAAACACATATAACATATTTTTAAGGACAGTAACCAAAAAATAAAACACAAATTTCTGTCCCAATGTCCCAAATGATGCTGCTGCTGACCCAGATTCTCAAAAGTATTAAGTATATGTTGTCTAATTGCTTCTCAAGTGTCCAATCCTGCAATTTCCTCACTTCCAAACTCACTGCAGAATCTACATGATTTCCAAAAAGACATAACCCTTAGCTGCAAGCACCAAAACTGCTGAGATTTACATACAACAGCATCCCCTATTTCTGTTACAAATAGCCTCAAAGTTTAGGCAAGATTCTCTTCTCTTAGATTTGAGAACAAAGATACCTACTATATATCATTCCTTTTATGTTCCCTTTTATTTGGCCCCTCATATGAAGGCAACTCTTTCTGCCAGGTAAAATATGTTTTCAAAACAAACTCTTTTTATTCCCTGAGCCACGCTAGGGAACAAGCAGGTATTGAACCTGTTGTGGTGAATCATGCAGTTCTTCCCGTAGCTCTAAAAATCTCTCTGACTTCTTCTGGACAGACTAAGAGGAAGGACGGACGGAAGGACGGACGGAAAAAATGTATATATATATATCTCACATCACTGTCAAGGTCATTTAGCTGGCTAAATAAAAGGAGCTTCAGCATGAAAAACTAGAGAAAGACAGAGTATCTGCCCAAAACCCTAAACTGCTTCTGGACAAAAGGATTCTGGGTTATAAATCCTGCATTTCGAGTTTGCTATCATAACCAGGACGCCAGGGTAGCCCTTATGGCCAAGTGCTCTGCACTTTCCTTTTACAAACACTCAGTAAGTTTTGTAGATAATTTGGTGCCCACAGCATCCAAGAATGCTGCACATACCTCAGTATAACGCTGCTATAAACTCCAAGGTAAACAAAGGCACAGATTTCCTTCATGTGGGAGAAAGTATGCAACATCAGGAGATCCAAAACATATGAGGCAAGAATCTACCATCGCTGCTTAGGAGTTCAAGATCAGCTGAACACTCCAAAAGATCCAGGCATCATGGAGTGGTTTGGCACAGGGTAGTTACACTAGGAACAGATGGTGCAGTATTTATAATTCCTGTACTTGTATCCCTTCACCCAGCAATATAACTTCTCCCTTTTCCAGACTGAATCAATCCGCACTGAGTCTCAGCCAGTGTGTTTTCGGCCAAATCCTCTGCTTTCGACAGACAGTGGAAAGCAAGGAAACTGCACCACTTATATTTGATAAAAAGCAATGCTTACTCAAGCACCAGCCAGATGCCGTTAGCACAGTACAGAGCAGACCACCTCCCCACAACTGTACCTCTGCCGGAAGACAGTTAACTACAGTCCACTTCCCCCCTCCTGTTTCCAACTAGAGTCATGAGTCACAGATGGTTTTGAAAAGAAACATTGTGAAAGCATTCTCCTGGGAAGGGGGTAACTCCGGGTTACCTTTCTTAGGCTACCACAGGAAACACAGAAAGACACTGCCAATGATCTGTAGGGGTTTGCATGATATGCTGAAGATAAATAAATGAAGATGTGGAAAGTTTAAGAACTGATCAATGCAACGGTTCATTATAATTAGAACAACAATGAATATTTACAAGCAAGTCCCTGCTCTGTATTTTACAGTCCCATGGGACACTGTGCATTAATATTTATTAGGACTTCATTACTGACATTTCATCAAACATGATTTAATCAATCCAAAAGTGTATATGAAACAACATAAAAATCAGTAAAGGAGAAGAGTCATATTCTCAGCTGACATAAACCAGTGCTATTCAACTCTCATAAAAGAACACAAAGAGCTGTGGATCTGCCTTTACATATCCAGGCATGTAACTTGACTGTAACTTCAAGATTTCTTCTGGAAGATGGCCTGCAGTCAAACCACAGCAACAACAAACTCTGGGCACAGCCTCATGGGTTGCTTGAGCTCTCTGCCAAATTCTGCTGCCCTCCCCCATAGCACAGCACAGCACGGCCTGTGCTGCCACCAGGCATCTCCGTGTGGAGTCATGTAATTCAATCGTATGCCAAGACAGCTTTTACTTTTGTATAGCTCTAGTACCTAGGAGTAAAGTCAGTGCCAAGGAAAAGTTGGGGGCTGGATCCATTGTGGTCAGTCTAATGGAAGTCCTCGCAAGTCAGAGTCCCGCAGAAGTTTGGCACAACCCAACCTTCCCCTGAGGAAGCCAAAGTGCAGGCACACAACCCCCTCCTCAGGAGGCAGCAGCCTCCAGGACAGGCCAGCACAGAGCGCTGCAGCTGGCAGTTCAGCGAGCTGCTTTTCAACTCCGTAGCCATGTTCATCACACATGAGCTACCAGGGCCTAAAATCAAGTCCACGTTTGGGCTGGCACTGCCCAGTGCCACGCGTGCAGAACCTACTGTACATTTAGGGGCACAAAACTGACTCATGAGAGTGCTGACTGGTTACGGATTAAGTTTCCATGCTGTGACCTTTTCTGCTGGCATTAATCACAGTTATTGAACATCATCTTCACATTAGATCCTGAAAAACAAAGGCCGTAATTAGGGGTGGGTAGAAAGAAAGAAATTCATTGCATTACTGACAAGGTTTGTCTTTACTTAAGAGGACAGAGAACAGAAAACTTTGTTCTTAAAGCAAGTTACTTAACATAAAATACCACTTAAGATGATACCACAACATAATTCTCAGGATAACAAACTTGCTTCTAACATTTTTCCTCCTAAAGGAAAAAAAAGCATTTCTTAATCTGTGCTCAAAGCCTACAGAATAAAAATGTTTACACACAAAAAGTGATGATTTAAAATACGTCAGAAAAAAAAAATGAGTCTCAGTTCTTCTTATCCTGCTGTACTTGCAAGCTACTGAAGCTGCACTCAAAGGAGGGCTTACTTATTTCTCTTATTCATACTCAATAAGTTTATCTTATAAAATATAGCATAACTTTCTCCAGCAGTGCCATTTTCAGGACACGTGATATTTATGTCATAACGTTGTGCTTACTACTCCACTTGAGGATTAGACAAACACAAAAACTAAACTGATGGTTTGTACAAGACATGGAGGTCAAGGAAGTATTTTGTATATACTAAGATCTTTGGCAGCAGCCAAAAAAAAAAAAGACATTTTAATTAGCAATTTGTAAAAATCCATGAACAAAAATTCTCATTCTGAAAAGGATTGCTAGATCATAGTATCACAGCAATGTTATCTATCAAGTTCATAACCAAGATCAAATCCACAAGACTTGAGGAAGAAGTGCAGCCTTTTTTTAAAGAGTTGCTAGTGTGCACATTCTGACTTTAACTTAAAAAGTTCAATAAAAACTGAAAACATATATGGGCAAGTATTTTAACTGTCAAAATACATCTGAAGTAATAACAGCAGCTAGAGCTTCTTTTTCTTGTCAATTTCAAGCCTCAGGTGTTGGCGAAAGCAGCTTCGGAGCTGACAGAGCACTTTGGAACAAAAGATCTAGGCCTGCCCTGAACACATTCTGGTGGTGCCTGTGTTCCGGGGAGCACCACAAAAAGTACCAGTGCTAAAGCAGACACAACTCATGACGGCTCTGTAAACACTGCATTTAAAGACGCTTTACCCTCACGTCCGTCATGTTTCACACGGCTGTTGGGTGCTACACGGCACTTCAAAATGCTCAGACCCATATAATCTTTTTGCCTCCTACTACTGGTAAATTATTACATGTGTACACAAACACACCTATCTCTAACCCTACTCTTTTGCTACATCGTTTTTTTTCCTCAGAGTAACAAAGGAACAAGAGAAACACAAGTCAAGGAGCGTCATAGGGCCATTAGTTCCCCAAAGAGAAAGTGTGCCTTTATTTGCATAACAATACCCAAACTTAGGCAGCGAAGGCAACGGAGCCCGTAAGTCACCACAGGAATTAAACTCCGGTAAAACGCTCATTTGCCGAGCTCCGAGGAGCCACGGCTCACACTAAGAAACGTGGCAGAAATGAAAGTAAACAGCACGGGTCCCACCTCGTTTTCTAAGAGAAACCCGGCGCAGCACTTCACACGGCAAGGTGTGAAACGCGCCTTTCACACATAAACATACCTGCAACTCTTTAGACAGGCAAGTAATCGCTGTTAAAAACACCCGCCGAAAACCAGGCGGAGAGAGCGGCGCTCACCTAACGCTCCGGTGTCCCGGGGGCACCGACGCTCGGCCGCGGCCTTCCCCCGACAACAACGCGCACTCCACGAGTAGAAAATAAATAAACAACGGAGTCGGGAGCGATAACTTTGGAGTTGACTTTGTTGTTGTTTGTTTTCCTTTCCTTCCAGGCTCTCAAGACCGCGGGCGGGTAGCGCGGGGCCAACATCGACGGCCGTTACCCCCTCGCCCCCTCACGGCGCGACCGTTAACGGCCGCTCCTTCCCCCCGCCCCCGCTCACGGCGGGCCCGTTAACGGCCGCTCCCGGCTCACGGCGGGCCCCTTAACGGCCGCTCGTCCCGCGACCGTTAACGGCCGCTCCTTCCCCCCCTCCCCCCCGCTCCCGGCCGTTAACGGGCGGCCGCGCCCGCGCGGCTCTTCCGGCGGCGCCGCGGACGCGCAGGCCTCAGCGGCGCCTCCCCGCGCGGGCGGCCGGGCCCGCGTCTCCCCGCCCGTCCTTC
>NW_020455570.1:628087-634813 GCF_003342845.1 Nothoprocta perdicaria
CCTTCCCCTTTCCGCCATCCCTTTTCCCTTTCCTCTCTTTCCTTTTCCCCCTTTCATCTTTCCCTTTCCTCTTCCACTTTCCTCTTCCCCTCTTCCCCCTTTCCTCTTTCCCTCTTTCTGTTTTCCTCTTCTCCCTCTCCTTTTCCTTCCCCCTTCCCTTTTCCTCATCCCTTTTCCACTTCCCTCTTTTCCCCTTTCCCTTTCCTTTTTCCCCTTTCCGCTTTTCCTTTCCTTTTTCCTGTTTTCTCCTTTTTTTCCCCCCCTTTTTTTTCTTTTTTTTTTTTTTGGACATTGTGGATGCAGCAAATACACTATATTTTGGACTCATCCAATTAAAAATCTTTTTTTTTCCACAATAAAGTAGAATTTCCCTTTCAAGACACCTCTCAGTGCCAAAATAACACATCCAAGTGACAGTGATTAAAATGAAGTTAAAATGAAGTTAAGAGCTGGAGCAATGCTGAGGGCACCAAGTGCTCTGTGCAGACATTAAGACATTAAGTGACGTGTATTATTTGCATGGCTTTTTTTTGTCTTTCTTCCTTGAGCCTTTCCGTATGGTAGAATCAGGATCAATAGCTACCCTGTTATATTGCTGCATATCCAGTGCTAGTTACTGCTTTTTCTGTATTTTTTTTCCAAGATCTTTTTTTTTCAACTTACCGCAAGCTTCATCTCATGAGTTAAACACCGAGTATCAAAAATGCAGAGAGGCTCAGGAGACTCAAGAGAGAGTCAGTGTTGACACTGGACAGTTCCCAGTACCAGATAATTCGTTTTTGTTGTTATTGTTTCCCTACGGCTGTGTATTGAGGTCACCAGCCTCTCTTGGAAAAGCGCTAGGGAGCAAAATCAAAGGAACCGGGGAGCTCATCCTAGATAGGAGTTACACACAACCCCCCCATACAAAACAGCCAGTTAAAGCTGGTCAAGACAACGATGCTTAATTTGCAAATGGTCTAGAATTGTGGTTTTGCCTTTGCATCTTAAAACTGTAGCCTTAAATCCTATGTCATTAAATCCATATGAAGGAAGGGGCAAGCATTCTGAGGAAGGGTGATATAGGTGAAAGGGCTTGATTTTTTTGTGATAATTCCCCTTTTTTGTACCATAACTCTCATAAAATCCTTCTGCCTTCAGGAGAGAAAGCAAGAGAGAGGTTTCCTCACCAGACAGCTGGTTTGCTGCTGGGACCCTGCAGGACTCAAACCCAACGGCCTCTCGCTTTGGTAGGAGGGAAACAGAAAACAGAGGATATTGCATTAATACTTTGGGCAAAGTAGAAGTGTCCATTTCACACCAGAGTTTTGTGCACTGGTTGGCTACAGAATCTCTGTCAAATGGATGGAGTGGCTTTTTCTTGCTGTGTCTGATGCACCTCTTCTTCTGTCAGGGCAGGTGTCTTTGATGGACATAGAAATCTTTACTGAAATTGATCGGATCAATAAGGGTTCGGCCTTGGTGGCAAAAACTCACGGAAGGCAAATGTGCAAAACAAGGAGTACTCACAGGGACACATTGGCTTTCCAGGGGTCGATTTGTCCAACTCGAAAAGACAAAAGGTGAGCTCATCACTTAGCCTAAAGAACAGCCTGGGTGCTGCCATCAGCACAGCAATTGGGCAGGAACTTCTCAAAATAGATAAAGTATCAGTATGTGAAGAGGCAGAAAGGAGCAACGTCTGGCGCCCCTGACAGTTCCTGGCAAAGTCTAGTTCCTTAACTTGACTGGCCAGTGGAAATGGGCTTGTTCTAAAACACTGCACGAGCATGACTTCGTGACCGGGTTTCTGTATAAGTAAGTAAGTAAGTAAGTAAATAAATAAATAAATAAATAAATAAATAAGAAAGAAATACATGAGTGAGCTTAAAATTTGGCTTTGGAAAATGGGTAGCATTTCTGATTATTCTGGCTGCTGAGTGTTAGTGTTCACATGAAAAACAGCATGCTTACTTGTGTGGACCTTAATGCAAGCTCTCAAAGATGAAAATGTGGGGAAGGCGACACAGTTCAGGTTTACAGAAACACAGGTTCACGGAGATCATGATCGACTGGGGAGCTGACACTGACCTCCATCAGCAGACCTGTAGTAAAGTGGAAATATCATTTATATGAAGACAGCTCATGTGTCGTAGTTACCAAAGACAATAGACCATAGAGACCAGAAACCCTGAAAAGTGTCAGTTTTGCAGATAAATTCGGCCAAAGTCTTCCTATGCTCTTTACATCGTACATCAGAAGGAGTATGCTTTTTTCTTTCTTAAAGTAAATGCATCCGAGAGTGCAGATACTCTTACCTGCTCATCTTTCTGTGGATCTATAATATGTAATATTATGAGTATGACAGATTGCATTGAAAGGGTGGATGACAATTTGCAACAGTCCAGCTAAGTAGTGTACAGCTAGTTATGACTTTTCTCCCTTCCCATAAAATATAGTCGTTTTTATGTAACATTTCTGTTCTGAAATGACACTCATAAATGTGTGCTGCTTCCCTGTCTTTAGAATATCTCGGTCTTTTTTTTCTTTATTTTCCTAAAGACAAACACATCTGGCTTTCTTTGTGGGTTTAAAAATACAGACTCTTCCAAAGGAGCTAATTTGCTGTGAACTCTCAAAGTGTATTTATATGAGTGTGATGACCATAAAATAATATTCTGTTTTTGTAGTGTGCAAAATTGCAGGGTTGGATTTGACCTCCAACTCTAAGAGAGAGAGGAAGAAATTCTGTGGATCATATTTCTCTCCTTTTAGTTCTTCAGGCTGCTGTTTTGCTGCCCAATCAGGTGGTCCCAGTCTTGTGTATGTGTTTTTCCAAGAGTATCACTTTATATTTGTTTTTATTGAATTTCGTCTTAGAGAAAATGCATTGATAATTTTCCTTTTTTTTTTCCTTTGTTCCTCTCCCCTATTTTCATTTATTATTATGGAAGACTGCATTATGCTTCATGTGTGCTTAGGAGTGAGACAATGAAGTGGTAAAACTGCAAGCAACCTTCTGATTGCATCAATGTGATTCCATTGTCTTCCTTGAGAGTAGGATATATTTACATTATAACGTTTGAGTTCTAGTCAAGTACAGAATTAAGCAGATTGTTCATTAGCTTTCATATCTCAAAACACATTTTACCAGAAGTCAGCCCAATAGGGTACGATAATAATTAAAATCAATATGAAAAAAGGGGGTGGGGAAAGGAGTCCTTTCAAAAGTGGATGTTGTCACATGTCTTCCTCTGCATTCAGAACAGCCACTGATCTGCCAGTGGAACAGTTTGTAGGATCTCTCCTGAACACCAGGGATTCGGGAAAAATCAGATCAGTTTTATCTAATAATGTAAATAGTGTGAGCCAACCCAGCAGATGTTGCCATTGCAGACTCTGTTTTCAAGCCAGTGTGGAGAACTTGGAACTTTCTTCACCAGGAAGGTGGTGATGGGTGATGAATCATTGAGCCCCGTGAGTTTTTCGACCTTTATACATGTTTCCTGTGTATCAAGGCAGATTCTGCTGCTTTAGCTTGCATTTTTTTTTTTAATGTTAATTCTCAACTTTCCCTGCTCTGTCTCTGACAGTGAGATAGAACCTGTTCACCCCTCACCGTTTTATTTGGTGTGTGCTTGTTAAAACTCCATAAACTTAAAAACACTTGAGAAGTGCTATTTTAATACAAGATATTTTGATCTCCATGACTAACCTGCTTGCATAAATCATTATGATGTGCCTGAAAGCTGGAAGGTGGGATGGTGATGGTTTGTCTTGCAAAGCAACCACAAGTTAGAAAACTAAGAGCAAATAGCTGAGGGTAAAGAAAGTTCTTCAAAACAGATGTAGCTATGTATTGCCTTTAAATCTGAGGAAAGCTCATGGTTTGTTTGTTTGCTTTCTTTCATTCCAGGGACTAGATCACTGCTTCTGAACCAAGGCTCTAGCTCTCATAGGGCTTCATGCATGTCTGGGGATGTACAACAGGCCAAGACAGTCCAGCAAGGATGTGGAGGAGCTTCTCTTTATGAGGATCAGTGGGACTTCTGAGATCCTACTGATGGAGTTAAATAGGTTTCCTGCCGAGTATATGGTAGAACTGGATGTATGTGATGGAGACTTAGAAAAATGAGTGGGCACAGAAGTTTTATAGTTAAAAAACAGTCTTCTGAAAAGCATAAAAGGGTGATGCTGCCTAACCTGAAGATGAAGTTGTTTTATTGCCCGTTTCACCAAGTGCCTCTGCTTTGGCTGAGCTGGAATCGAAACCTGCCAAAGAGGCTTGGCCCCACAGTGCCTGGGACGCTGCGAGTCCTGGCTGGCACAGGGCAGAACAGCCTCTGTGCTGGTGAAGTCCTTAGCTGCTGCAGCTGCTTGCGGCAATGTCTGTGAGTCAGAGGCCTAAATCTCTTTCCAGGCACTTCTTAATCCTCAGGTGGAGGGTAATGTATACGAGAAGGCATTTCAGTATCAATGAAAACGCTGTCTTCTGGCCCGCCTTTCTCTTTTTTTTTTTCCCCACAGAGAATCACCAGAGCTATACTTTAGGAGAAAAAAATATTACTAATGCAGTTACAACAATCAATTGTTATGCTTGTGGAGTAAGGGAGCAGCACTGTATTCTGGTTTTGAATAACTTGAAAATGACCCATGTCTAATTAAAAAAGAAAAAAGAGAACTACAGGTGCTCAGTTTTGTGTAACAGGCAGGGCTGGAACTATAAAACATTCATGGTGTCCAACTACTTCAATTAGAAACTGCTAAGAAACAGAGTTTGGGGTTTTTTTCTTTCACTTCCTTTTGGCTGCATAAAGCAGATGTAGTTAATGAAACTTCCCTAATTTCTGACAGTTCTCTAGTTCTTCAAAAAGCCTAGGCCTCCTGTCTCAAGTGGCCTTAAGAATGTTATTTTTTCATGTATATGTACTATAAAAAGTATGTAGGATGGCCTGCTTCAGCAGCAGCTTGAGGTCTGGCTGCTCAAAGAAATTGCTATCATTTTATGAGCCAACATTGCCTCGCTATAAGTATATGCTAAAGTTTCGGTTCAGACGTGTCCATTGAATGATTCACATTTAACGTGGCTGTGGACAGCATACCAGCCGGTAAGCAGCACAGGTAGGTAATGGTGTCAAACTTCACAATTAGTTCAGAGTCTTTGAAAAATCAAAGATAAGCTGCATTTTCATAGTGAACCCTCCATTAAGACTGGATGCATTGAGAATAAATTAGCAAGAAGACATATTTTTGAGTAGGTAGATGTAAGCAGTCTGCAATGAAAAGATGCAAAGGCAGCTCTCCTTACATTGATTAAAGAAATACTTATATAAATGAATACAAGTGGAAAACTTGTATAGTAAATACATATAAAATACAGGTGGAAAACAGTACTGCCCCACTGTTGAGATCCCCAACAAGGGACTGTCACCAGTTAAAAAACAAGCTAATGTAACCCTATCTCTATTGGGAATAAGGACAAAATAAAGTGTGGGGTTAATGAGACCAGTGACAGTCTAACTGGAGCGCTTGAGGTAGGCATAGGAGACATAGAAATCTCCAGAAATCTCTCCTTCAGATAATTCCTTATCCTGCACCGCAGTAAATAGTCAAAGCTGTTTTGTACTTAAAGACAAGTAGTGCAGTAATGTCAATTAATAAATTAGGATTTGTGTTCCTCACCTTCTCTTCCTGCTTGGCACTGGGTGATAAAGGCAGTTGCAGCAGGAAAAAAGAAATAATAAAGATTTGGGGCTGCGGTTAGAAGAACATTTCCTTCTTTCGACTTGCTCTGCACCAAAATCTCTCCTTCCTCCCTCCATAGACGTCCTGTGCAGAGCTGCTGAGAAGGACCAAGCTCACAACATCCTCTGTCATAAGGAAGGGTTGTGCAAGACAGCCTGGAGCAGGAGAGGATTTAAGTATTTAAGCAATTTAAGTAGCTGGCGTGTGTTTCTCTTGCTGTCTTGCATCCCCCAGAGTTTTCCCCAGCAGCCAGCGTTATGCAAGTAGGAGGTGAAAACTGACTCTTCAGGTTGCATAGGTTGCTGAAGCAGCTTATTATCATAGGCAAAGCAAATAGGCTGCCGCCTTGAGCTGCTGCCTATTTTGCCTAAGCCAAAAATAAGCTAGTTTTGTTCACCTTTGAACAGACTGAGCCAAGAAAGGAGCTAAATTCAGAGTAATTCAAAAGAAAAGAGAACCCGCAACCATCAGAGCTTCTGCAAACAGTGTACAAAAGACCTGCACAAGCAATCCCTGAGAGCACAGATCCTCACATAGGATGTATCACAGCTGAAGAAAAATGAAGCCTGGCAGCAAGTCAGGTTCTGAAACCATCCCAAAAATTCATTGGAAATTACCCATTTGAAAACAAATTAGCTGTTGAACTTGCTTTGAGCCACTCGTGGTGCTCAGTAAGCTGTCCCATTGCCACATAAGCCTGCCTTTGGCACCACCTAAAGGATTTTGGAAGGCAGAGACCTCTGCAAAGACAACGGCAGCAAAATACTTAAGTCAGGGAACAACTTGGCAGTAAAACTGCTAACAAACTCACGGAGGAGTCAGGAACAACCCAGATACACTGCAGTGTGTCCCACTGCTGTGTAATCATCACCCAGCACTGAAAAACATCCTGCAGATCTGCTTGTATCTGACAACTCCAGACAGGTTTCTTTGAGATTAGGCTCCTCTCCTCTCCTCTCCTCTCCTCTCCTCTCCTCTCCTCTCCTCTCCTCTCCTCTCCTC
>NW_020455570.1:635048-679295 GCF_003342845.1 Nothoprocta perdicaria
CCTCTCCTCTCCTCTCCTCTCCTCTCCTCTCCTCTCCTCTCCTCTCCTCTTTCTTCCCTTCCCTCTGCCTTCATACGCACTTGAGGCCCCTTAATTGGCTTCTCTGCTCTTAGCCACTGTGTATCATCAATTTAGGAGAAAGTGAAGATTTTGTGTGATGGAGGAACAAACACAAGAAAGACAATGAGGAAGTAGTAATGCTTAGAACTCTGTGCATTATTTAATCTTTTAGGTGCTTTTTGGTACATCCTGCAGAAGTGACTCCATAAGGAGGCTCTTATAGCTGTGTTAGATAGAGATCACCTGTGGGATGAAGTGGATTTCACAGTGTGTGTAAACAAGGAACCCTCTCAACGTACTACCTTGGGTCACTTCATATTTGCTGTTACCATTAAGAGCAATGGTAGCCAACTTAAGGAAGAAGTAAGATAGCAGGGATGCTGGAGAACTTGCAGATAGACTGAGACACAGGCAAATAAGCTTTCAGAGAAGATCTCAGATTTGAGCCAGTAAGAAAACCCCATTTTCAAGCATGTTAATTCAACTTACAGCCAGATTCTTTCATATTACAGGGTAGTTTTGCTCAAGAACCATTCTGGCTTTCACTGGACACCGGTGAGCAGAAAATCAGTGGAGAAAGTGACTGTTTTCACACACAGTAGTAGCATTGATGCCTCGGCAGGTCCACAGAGGTAATTTTCCACCCAGTATTTCTAAATGTTTGTGAGCGTATTGTGGATAACAACGTTCGCGTGTTACCTGTATAGTTTGGCCAAGCACCCCAAATATTGCAAGGTCGGTGGCCCTCGCTTTAAAAGCACAATGAAATAAATAACTTCCCTAAAATAAACAGTAATCTAGTAGCAAAGTTGTGGGTAGGAGGTAGAGGTTAATTCTTTATTCTGTGATCCCCCTGGTGGAAATACTGAATCTTTGATACTCCTTTGAATTCTCCCTTTGACTTCCCAGCATTGCACAAATTGCTTGATGGGGAGAAAAGAGGCATCCTTTTGGCATTCTGTGATAAAAATGCTTCAAACAATTGAAGAAAAATTATCACCGGTATGTTTAAACACCTGTGTTTTTATATTCTGTTATCATTTAATAAAAATATCCTTAAAAAACAAGTGTTCCATCATTAAAAGTGAGAATGAGCAGGTGGCTTATATCATTCTCGAAGCTACTTGCTGAGCAACTTCATCGAGGTGTAATGGTTTGTAGGAGGGTATCCTTTAATTTAAAATACAAGTAGTGCTCTGTAAACATGTTCAGATCACTGCACAAAATGGCTTTGTTTATGCCTCGAACCTACTCAAGAAGGGCTGTGTATAACTGGAATTCAAACCTCATGCCACAGCAACAGCATGATGCAATAAACACCTTTAAAGGTTTCGTAAGGTGCTTAGCAATTTTCTTCCCAGTGCCACGGAAATTTCATGATCCGTCTGAATGCAGAATTTTTGCGTTGCACAGTTGTGGTGGTCCCGTCTCCAAACGACACTGCAGATCTGTCCGCCTGGCTCTCTGCTTGGATTGCTCGTTAGATCAGTGTGTGACTGTCTGTCCAGCTCCAGAAAAGCCATTTTTAGTCCCTGCTTGGTGCCTCTCTCTGCCGCTCGTGACTCACTTCAAGCTGCCACCACTGCTTTTGGCCAAGTCCCCGCCTGAAGAGAAGGGACCGAACAGCGGCTGAGTCACCTCTGTTCCGTGCCAGCCAGCGGCTCGTTGCACCACCGACCACCTGCTCTTGGTCTATGTCGTTTAAGCCCTAGCAGGGAGCTGCTCCAGCTGGCCGGGGAGCGGGGAGCATGAGCAGGAGTCAAGGGCACCTCGCACACCGGGAGCAAACAGGCAGGGAGACACGGAGAAGGGCAAATCTGAGGGAAAATGGGGAAAATAGAGGCAAGGAGCCAATTTCTGATGTCATCGTCACTGATGTCACCAAAGCGAGTCCGGCCTGTGCCGAGGAAAGGAGAAGGGAGGCAGGTCGGAGGCGAAGGCGACGGGAGAGACAAAGGGGTAGAGGGGACGTAATTAATCATCTCTCAGCCGTAATCCTCACGACTGCTCTCCTGTGACACGTCTGATGCCTCTTGCTCAGCCAAGAACACGGAATTAAGGAAAACCATTCCAAGAGGGGACGGGCTTGCCTGTCATAGCAACCACAGCAGTGATTTCCACTCACAGGCATTCGGCGGCGGGTCCATCTGAAGAGCAGAATGGAATGAGAAAACGCAGAAGAAAAGGAAAAACAAAAAATCGTACACGGTTTTGTATAAAAAAAAAAAAAAAAAAGGAAAAAGGACACCTGGGCTTCCTGAAACACCATTTTCTGAAAATGCTCATTTATGCAACCCTACTGTCAAATCCAAACAGAGCAAAATAAATGCTACACTTGTCTAAAGGATTTTCTTAGCTATATCCTATAGTGATAGCTCATTATATTACTAGCCTACTTTTTGTTTATTAGTTGAGATAAAGAATAAAAAGTGTGCTTGAGTAACCCTTCATCTGCTTCCCAATATCTGCAAGCTAAAAGAAAAGGTGTTATGTTTTATGAATTTTTTGCCCATGTTGACTGAATTCCAAATGCTTCATGGATTTGCCACAGCCAAATTACATGGGCAGGTTAACCTGCAGTCGTACAGCCAAGGCACAGCCAATTTTGTGCATGTAAATTATGACAAATGCCACTCACTGTTAAAACCATACCTTAATTATTACCTTTCACTAGAGAGAACAACATATTTTAGAAACTAGAGTAGTTTTTAAGACAAGGGATTTCTTGTCAGACATTTGAACAGCCATCCTATTTTCAGAGGTGTTGTGGCTGGAAATTAGATAAAACAAAACGTGCTATGCAGGTTTCCTGGTGACTGTATTAAACACCTGCTTTAGTTTTTGCAGGAGTCTCTTCAGCTGATTCCCAATACAAGGAATTGCCTTTCAGAGCTAATTGTGTAAGCTGACCCATGAATTGCCAGCATTTGTAGACTCTTAATACCAGAGAGTGCTTAAGAGATGTATATTAATGACATAAGACCATGATTACCAAGTGACTTTGTTTCTGACAAGTGTGTTGAGAATTCCACTTTTGGGATGCTGACATTTACATGGTGTTCCTTTGGGAAGACTCCCCTGATGCACAGATTTCAATCAGGAATTATGAGGATGGATAAGGAGCTCTTAGGAAGTGAGATGACACTTTCTGTCATGAGTGAGAACAGGAACAATGGTACTATTGACATAGAGGTGGGTTTAGTCCATTATGTGGCAGCTTTCTTTATTATATGTTATTGAAAGTACTGAAATGCAGATAAACTTGTTGAATCTCACACAGTAAAGAGACATTGAGATCACTGACAGAAATGTTTCTGCTGTGTGTTCTGCAGTGAAGGATGATGCCTAATGAATGTAAAGTATGTACTTCAGAAATTCATCACGGACTGTGTGCTCTGAGGCCATGGTTACGTTTGACCCCTTGGGAAGGATGGAATTTGGCATCACCCAAACAAATATTCCTCTTCAGAAGATACCTGACATTCACCTAGAGTCTGGGTGTTCACGATACTCCCCTTTTGGTCGTCTGCCTTCTATCTCACAATTTCTCTAGAAATAGGAATAAAGGAATCAATACTTCAGATCCATCTTCCTGGCTGATAGATGTGTTCATTGAGTAACCACAATTTAGAACATGATGACAGGTCCAGGCAGGAAAGATGTGAATCTTCCCACAAGGAGGGATGGTTTAGGGCTAGCTTATTGAGCACAATCAGAAAACACATGGGAAATTGCTGGGGAAAACTCCTGTGATTTCTTGGCAAAGTTACGGATGATCTTGTTTTTCTCCTGTGCTTTCACAGATCAGACTGATGTGAAAAGCAGTCTCTTTATGTGGTGGGAATTAAAGCTGAATCTTCTCTTAACATCCACAAATATAATCTGAGGAACTGCATGTACTTAACGTGTTGTAGGAACTGATGTCAATCTCTGTGTGATTATCCTCACTATGTAATCATAAAATAATCAGTTCTGTATACAGTTATTTCCAATACGATATTTTGACTGATTTATTTTTAATCTATTCACTCAACTGCTCAGCTCTTATAATTGAAACAGTCCTGAGTAATATGCTAAAATATTTGAAAAAAACAAATTGGAATTTAGAAGCAGTATTGCCTATTTTAACTTGCCTATTTTAATCTTCAGAACAATTTGAAATAAGAAAATCAGGCAGCTATGTTTAAAATGCAAACAAGCTACCAGTTAAATCAAAGATACCTCTCATACATGATGTGTACTTGTACAGTTTTTTGACATCTTCAGAAACTATATTTATGTACCAAATATTCATAGCAGACCTTTTCCTTTATGATATCTTCACCTTATTAAGGCTGTGGATGGAAGCACAAGTTTTTTGCTTCAGATTGTTTCAGGTTTTTGGCTGCCTGTGATACTCTGCATATCATTCAGGTAGTATAGGGTAAAGCACTGGTAAAATAGAACTGCTGTTGGGTTTTCACCAGTAATTCTGTAATTTAAATAACTATAATGCTTTGCAGATGGTGTAAGTGGTTTAACTGTAATAAGTTCACAGTTTGTACAGAATCTGAAATTCTATTTTCTTCAAAGCCGGATTTGCACTCTTGTGTAAGATATTGTAACATCCAGTGCTGCATATATCTCAAAGATTGAAGAAGCTATTGATTTTTCAACTTCTAGGTATAAAGTACATTTCACAGAACTAGTGGAGATGCAGATCTCCATTTATGATCTTTTTATCTACTCTCAGTCCCTCTTAGTATTTTTGCCATCACATTTTCCTAAGCATTTTGTATGAAGCAGAGAACTGAATGGGCCTCAAACAGGAGGTTTTGCTCCATTATGAAATCTGTGAAATTTACCTTCTTTTTGCAGATATACCTGCTATTGCACAGAAAAAAGTAGTTCTTGTAGGAGCATACTTTTGGGGTTTTTTTGAGCTTTAGGATTGGCAATATCACTTGCTGTGACCATGGCAAAGAATATTAATTTGTGTAAGACTTTGGTTAATGGCACTGGGACCTATTTGAATACAGTTTGCTCTATAGGAACCTATAAAAAAAGAAAACAGCCATTCTGTGGTGCTGAGGATACTAGTCCCACGATTTCTGCTAGCAGATATAGTCCTCCATGGTTAGCATCTTTTCTGAGAAATATACAAACCTCACTTAATTTGGCAAGTGAGAATTAGCTGGCAAGTGGCGCTTAGGAAAATATGTGTGAAAAATATGCTGAAAACCTAGCAATTCTTACCCCTGCAAGATGACTATAAAATGAGCCTGTTTGTGTTCAAGGACTTTGGTTGGAGAATTCTGGAGTACTGATGAGTACAGATAATTCTTATTTTCTTTTTGTTTAAATAACAACAGAGTACATACTGAGTGAGGAATCAGTCTTATTTGGGGTTTTCTTGAAATATCCAAACACTGCTCCTTTGTTTGAGCCTATGAAGTATACAGCACTCCTTTTTTTCACATGAACATGTTGATGCCTGTTTTTTCCTGGTCACTACAACTAGCTTTAAGAACGTCTCTTAAGCTCTGTGCTCCTAGAAGAGGGAAACAGAATTCTCTCTTTTTTTTTTTTTTTTTTTTTTTTTATTTTTTAATCTCCCTTTTTCTCCTTCTAGCTAGCAAAAGCATAGAACAGAGACTGAGTTTAAGATCTCAGGTTCACAGCGGCACAAAGATGCTAGCATAGAACAGAGACTGAGTTTAAGATCTCAGGTTCACAGCGGCACAAAGATGCTCACACTAAGCACCTGCCTGCTGCGGTGTCAAGGTTTGCTGTTTGTGCAGTGAGGGCAGCACCGAGAAGCCGTAGGATTTATACAGCACATTTCTAATACTGCAGGCTGTGAAGGCCAGAGCATCAGGAGCCATCTGGTCCTGAAAGAGAGGAAGCGATGCCGTGTCGTTGTGAGTCCGAGCGAACACACACCATTTCCTGAGAGAGCTGTCAGACGTAAGGCTCAACAAGAGCTAATAAATGTAATAAAGCCACCTTTTCAATATTCACAATCAAGATCACCATTTTTAGGAAGAAAAGCTATTAGGTGTGAAACTACGTGGCCCAGACTCACATTCTTTTTCACCAGAAGAGTTTTCTTGGCTAAAATAGAAGTACTAGGATGGAATTTTGCTGTCCATGTGTCTTTGTGCACGGAAGTTGTATGACACTGACTAGCAAATGTTTTATCCCCCCCAGGAAAAGCTGATACGGAGAATTCTAGAATTCAATCTGATTCTGTCTCATTCTGAAAGAAAAAAAAAAAAAAAGAAAAAAAGGAGGGAGGGAGGTAACCGAATCTCTTGCCTAAAAAGCAGAAACATCTGCTGGAGATACAAGGAGCTTTTCAGCTGAGTTCAGCAGCCAGGCACCTTGCGCCTGGTAGACTCTTCCCTCAGCAATTCAAAACAGCGAATTTCCAGCAGAGGAAAATGGTGAGGCCAAAGGTTCTTGTAAAAATTAGGTACCTCTGCCAGCACTTAGACATATTAGTGCTGCTATCTCTCAGCAGCACTATCAGTGCTAATGATTTTGTACTTCTCTGCTTACACTTACATTGCGTGTAATGCTTCCATAATAACCCATTCATAAATACTGGACAATCTCCCATTCCACCTCAGCCACCAGAAAGATACTCAGAAGCTTACAGTAAAATTTCCTGAGAAGCTCTGGATTGAGATTTGAATCTGACCAGAACTCAGATGTTCACATTTCCAAGGGTTCATTAGGATTCCCTCCCCTGCCACGAGGTTATTTAAATTGAGCTAGGAAACTATGCAGAGGAAAACATACAGACTTTCATCTTATTTCCATTGTTTATGACAGACTGGGCTGTGCTTGGAGGAAGGAACATGTATAAACAAGTTGCAAGGTAAAATACTGGCAAGCCTGCAAGTGTCGTAAATTGGGCATGCATCATGCTGAAAATCCTCCTCAACAGGGAAAAGCAACCCATGGGGATCCTGCTCTCAGACACGATGCATAAAATGATGGAGCTTTTGAAAGACTCAGGTGCTGGGATTGCTAGACTTAGTATTAAGCAGGTCCTTAACGGTACTAGTAAGCCGCATTCACCCCAGTATCAATTTTGGGGTACACCACTAGCAGCTGGCCTCCAAGAGGGCTTCATGATGCTCATTACAGCCCTCCAAGTCCATTGGTTTAGTCAGTCTTCAATCTACTTTGCTGTCCACTTATCTGCTCCCTACTTCATCAACCTGTTATGGGAAGGAGTGCGTGTTAAAGGCAGGATAAAGAAATTTCACTAATCTCCCCTAATCCATCAAGCCAGTCATCTCACTGTAGAAGGCTATGAGGTTGGTTAGACATGATTTCCCCATCATAAATCCAAGATAAACACTCCCAGTCACCCTCTTGTCCTTAATATTTTTGGGAATGGTTTCCAGGATTTATTGCTCCACCACCTTCCCAGACTGAGCAGCCTGAAGTTGCCCAGATCCTCCTTCAAACTGCCTCTCTTGAAGACAGGAGACATCTCCCAGTCTCCATGACCTTTCCAAGATAATCAGGATCGGCCTTCCAGTGTCATGGCCATCACCTTCAACACTTGGAAGTGCATCCTCCCAGTTCCCATACACTTGTGCCTATTATTTGTTATATCCTCAATAAGTAACACTGTGCCTGCATCTCCAAAGCAATCCAGCACCGTGCCTGTGCTAAAGTTATGCCAAGGTGCATTCCACCGTCATTGAATCACCCACAATGAGAGTGACTGCAGTCATTTTCATTCTAAAACACAACTAATGGTCAGAGTAACATCTACCTTTGTCTGCAACAGCTATTGCCCAGCAAACAAGAAACCAGCTTCTTAGTTTTCAGCAATTTCAGGAAGTTTGAAATGACAGCTTGCAGAGGACAGATCAAATTCGCTCATTTCCTTTCCATCTAGTGCTTACACCGTGTTGAATAGGCCAGGCTTGGCAGTAAGCTGGGCTGGATATGGTTTACAGGCCTGTAGCAACAAGCTACCTTGCCAGTGGTGTTCAGATACCACAGAAACTGCCAATTTATAAATAGACAGCTATCAACCCAAACCCCTGGGCCATCCAGTTGCCCAGGGCGACTGGTGCTTTGAAAATTTTGATGAACACCCGGTGCCATGCCAAGTGTTAGGGCCTGTGTAAGCTACTACAGCTCCAAGAGCTTCAAAGGAGTTTGGCACAATGTTACCCTTACTGAACTTCTTATTTCAGGCCAGTGAAATATTGCCTATCAACTGCAAATTACTTAGGGAGAAGCTGTTGGGTAGAGCCTAACTGGACAAGATAAACCTATTTGTCAGAGCTATGATAAGTGAACTGAAGACAGGACACATATGTAATTTCATCTTTAATTTAATTATTTAGTTTAATTATGCGTTGAAGTTTAGTTTAATTTTGGTGTTGAAGTTGGAAGTGTCTTCATTGCGGCAATTCCCTATGGGGACTGCCCATGTATGCGCTCAAGAAAGCAGGCCCATGCCATGCGAGAAGAATACCTCCAAGCATTTCATATTTATTCATTGCAAAAGCTGTTTATTTTATAGTTACCACATAGATGGAAAAGAGGAAAAAACGCTTGTGAAATTGTTTATGTTTTCAGTGGAAATGCGACTGTGGAAGATGTCACCAAAAGGATTCACGCATCTGCCAGGTGGGCCAGGGTCAGGATTATCCAGCAGTGAAAAGTTACTGATTTTAAATGTTTTAAGTGTAATTCATGTAAATATCCATTGCCATGATAGCGTGTTAGATGTCTGTTTCTAAACCCCCAAAATAATGGAATTTAAACATGTTCTGAAGTGCTTTTTTCTTGGATAAGTTTCATGCCATAGTAATATAAAATAAGAGCAGGTGAACAGGTGGACAGAACTCCCATGTTGCTTGGAGATCACCAAGGGTAAAGCAGTCCCTGTAGTCTTCAACTTGTTTTACTTTTTTTTTTCATTATTTGATAGTATTGACAGTTAAGACAGCTTTTGAACTACAACTATCTTGGCATAGGAGCTGTCAAGAGAGATGCAGATCACTTATACACTAAAATACACTCAAACTAATACACTCAAATGCATTGTGTACTCTTTCCCACTTAACAAAAGCTTTAATATCTTTCTGTGGTTTTCACATTTGATGCAAGAGTTGTCTTCCTTGGTCAGAGAAGGATGAAAATGGGGGGAAATTATAATAAGCATCATTTTGAATGTCAAATATGCAGAATATTTACTCTGTTTGTCTGGGGTAAAAGATCATTTGAAGGAGGAAATGGAACACCCCCAAAATGCTGGTTAAGGAAGAAGGAAATGTTATTTATAGGATGGTGCTTCCCCAAGGATGTGACCCTGCAATAAGAAGCTCTTCTGATGCACTTTTCCTAAAGCCAGAGCTGTTCTACTCTGCAGGACATGACTACAAGGTCAAGGACCACACTTGCTAAGGATTAAACACAGGAAGCACCACTGCTAAGGAAAACATATCCAGCCTAAAGGATAAACCTGTGCCACCTACCAGGCAGAACTTAGCATGCGTGCTTAATTTCGTAAACATAACCACTAGTTCCTACTCCCATGCTTGAAGTGACTAAAGGCAAAGTTGTCTGTTGAATAGAGGCCCCAAAAAAGAGATGAACATTAAACTTTCGGAGAGGAAGGATGGCGAGGAGAAGTGCCATAATATTCATCTGAAACAAATGGGAAAAACTTAGTTTGTGTATCTGCAGAGCTACTTTTGTACTGACGTTCTCTAATCAGCTTTTTTATCCAGAAATCAGAACTAATTTCACTTTTTTATTTTTTCTTCAGAAAAGAGCCTACTAGAAAACTTGTCTACTGAGTCATTGCAGTCATCTGTCACTGTAGTGGTTTTTTTAATGATTATATGTCTAACAGATTGCTATCTTGAAAGGCACCAAGACATCCACATTATTAGAGTCTTTAAATATTTTCTTCCTCTTTGATAGAGAAACCATGTATCAACATCAGTGGATACACCTAACGTAGCTTTAAGTAAAATATTTTTAATATAATTTATTAAAGAGTCAAGTACTGAATTTGATCAAATTATGGAATGTAGCTACCTCCTTCCAGTTCTGGAGAGAAGACAACACACAATGCAATTCTACCACAATAAAGCACTGTATAAGAGATATTTCCCATTAATTGCTTGCCTTGTTGTGGTATGCACTTGTCAATTAATGCTTTACCCTGGGTGTCCTCTGTCACAGGGAACACTGAAATTTAACTGTTTCCTCTCTGGAAAACCTAGGAGATCACCCCCATTGAATTAATATTCTCTGCTCCACATTCTGTCAAGCCAGCACCTAAAGGCTGGTAACATTGGGCTATCTCTATGTGGTAAAAATACTTCTCAACACACTCAAAGACAGAATATGAGTAGTTTAGGTCTGCAGAAAGTGAGCATGGGACATGTCTCTTCATGGCTGAAGACGCTGGTTGGGTAATACCGGTAATAATCTTGGTGTGGTGGAGTACAATTACTCAGACTGCCACTTACCAGAGAGTACTAAATATAATCCTAGTTGAATGGGAGATAAATAAATTATAGCCCTACAGGAGTGAGGTGGCATGATTTTTCTGCAATGGATCAACTGTTCTGTGCTGGTTCATAAGAGTTTCCAACTTGGAATTTCATCCCCAGCCACAATGATTGACTTACAATGGTTGGTAAGTCCACAGATTCCAATCTTTTTCATTACCTTCCTTCTGCCACTACTACTTCCAACATGACAGTATTTTTACAAGTTAGTCTTTATAAAGCAACTTGAGCTAGGATCGGTGCTTGTTTAGAAACACAGATTGCAGCTTCAAATCCCTCTTTGTTGAAAGCAACTATTTTATTCTGATGAAGACATACTTGCTTACAGAAATGATGGATTTGGCACCACATGTGCTTAACTGAGGGTATGTGTTTACATTCCACAGCCTTAAAGCCTCTGCTCTTTGGAGATGCTTGTGAGGAAGCTGGTAGACTAATGACACGTAGAAAATAAGAAGACAATATCCTTACAGATGGCATCTTAAATAATGGGTAACTTGCCCTTTGCTGTGATTATAAATGCCATCAAAGGGCAGATCTTGGCATTCCAGGATCTGTCTCTAATTTACTTTTTCTGTCAAGTATTGGTCATGAAGGAGATATGGAAAATCTGGCACACAAAGGTGTTCTGTGTTCTTGGCTGTTTCAGGAAGTGTTTCCAGGAAAGGTTAGTGTTGGCAAGCCTGACACGGGTGTAAGGGACTCCAGCAAGAAATCTGAGTCACTAGGAAAAGCAGCCAATGACTGTGAGATTTCAGGGCTCCCAAGCCAAGTTGTGTAGTTTTGGTCATTGCTCCACGAGACAGAAGGTTCTTCCTTGTCTACACAAGGTTCAGATTGTTGGAAGAACATGAGGAAATACAGTTGTCCTTATTATCTTCAGAGGTAACTGAAGAGTAACTGGCTTTTAGGTGGCATTTAAAAGGATGCAGCCATGAAGTATCTGAGATACTTCCATGCAGCAAATAAAGCTTTGCAGGTTGGCCTAGCAAGGGCATTTTCCTTGAATGTTAGTGCCAGGGCACCAAAACAGTCCCACATAGACAACACTCTTGAAGCAGAATGTGTAAATATGCTCCACACCTTCACTTCCTTTGCATGACCTGCAAGGTCCGAGCATATTCACACTGCATCCCTGCATGCCCAGAGGTGCACGTAGCCTCTGCAGTCCCTTTCCTCACAGCATGGGTGCTGGGAGCTGGAGCTATTGCCGGGGTCAGGAGCAGAGACTGGACCTTGGAAAGCACAAGCTGGAAAGCTGGTGCTGGTGCCTCGCTCCTCCTCTTCAGCAGCGTGGTCAGAGCAGGGCCTGGCTCCCACCCAACACCTCCAGCCCCACGCCTGCAGAACAGGCAGGTCTGCCCTGGCTGCCGTCCCGGGGCTCCTCTCTTCAGCAGTGCTTGTTCCTCCCTAGAAATCTCCGTAACGTGCATTCTGAAATGCCACGACACCGTGAATAGTAAGACACAGTATATTTTTTAAGGTAATAATACAAGTCTTTTCTGCTCATATCCTTTCAATTACGCTTTCCAAAGGGTGACTCGTTGTTATTTTATACTCCTTGCAGTTCAGACACGGCGTGTTGGATCAGACATGACTCTGACAGCGTGACAAGTGCCCATGTCACAATTTCTCACCACCCACCACGTGAGGTATCATCACAAATGAACTCCACAGTGCTAGATGTTCTGTCAGCACACTCATGCTTGATAATATGTTTACCTTTTTTTTGTATGTTACAGCAGTTCACACACAAAGTACAGGATTAACTTCGTATATCCACAATGAAGAAGGAGAATATAAAAGCACGCGGAAGATCATTGTCCTGGTTACAGAGGAACATATAGTATATTCTATTTGTTGTTTGATCACTTGTTACCAAAATAGAGATTACAGAGTAGATAACAAAAGAAAACTCAAGTTGTCTGAAGATAACCTTCTAGAAAGCACTTGTGAAACACTGTTTTTTACGGCAAACAGCAGGATAGATTCTCCCCTTCTACGCTTCAAGTTTGGGGCTGTGTGATATGTTTTCATTCCATTTCCATTCCTGCCTCTTTTTCTTCCACTTGGATTGGCCGTGGCATCATGCCTTATATTACATTCTCTCTCTATTATTATGTCCTTGGCCTTATTAATCATTTCATTTTGTCTGACTTTCCAAATGCTAGGTATAAGCTGTGGCATTTGTCTTGGCTATTGCAATAAATGTGTTCTGAAGAATAACTCGAGTGCTTTATTAATGGGTCTGTCTACCTCCTGAAGAGCGACGTGATAGGACTACCTCCTATCTGGTTTAATCGTTCCCTTCATCTTCCTCTCCATCTGCAGCTGCTACCAAAATATACAAAGGATATTACCTGTGCAGGTGCAGGGCCCTGGGGAAGGATTTCCAAGTACATAGCACCATATTTATGCCTCACTGACACCAACACATACATATTGCACCACTCACTCCTAGGGGAGTGCACACTCATACTGGAAACAGACAAAAATTGCATTTCTTTTTTCAGTGGTAAATCTATGACATCCCTTTCAAGGCAGCTGAGATACTACTTTTAGGTACATACATGATAACATAAATGTGAATAAAATAGTGTTAAAAGCAGCACACGTCGTTGTCAAAGAGCTCCTGAAATTGATCTGGATTGTTTCCTTCTACCTCCGAAGAAGTACTCACAGGCAGAAGTTACAAGTCCCAGAGGGTGTTATTAATCTCAGGACCATAGAAAGTAATAGAATATAAAGCAATATTATTTTATTACTGAAATGTACACATATAATTGCTATTATTTTTGCAAACTGAACGAAGAATTAGGTTTAGAGCCTTTATATCAATTGCACTCCACGGTACAAGTGGAGAAGGCCAACTAACCTTCCAGTAAGTGGAGATTAATATTCTCTGGCCATTAATCGATACAAATTTGTTCTTGAAAATAGTGATAGCTGCTACACTTTTTTTTTTTTTTTTTTTTTTTAGGCAAGCTGATTAATGCAAATGATTCATACAAGGCTGAAACTGAAATTAGTTGTACAATGTGATGTTCTTTGCCTGGATATGCTACAGAATCCTGTTACTGGCTACTCTAGCAAAACAGAAATAGCACAGGTCATTAGAGAAAAATAAAATACATATAAGAAATGAAATTCAGCTATAGTAACAAGTCATTTTGCTAGACCGAGTAGTCAACAAAATTACAATATTCAGTGCATGCCTTACATTTACCAATGAGATTGATCAATGGATATGAGCTTGCATCTGAAGAAGGAAACTGAAATATCTATTCCAAATACAATCTGAAACATGAAAATGGAGCTGCAGGTCTGGGCCAGACTCCCTCTTAACTATAAGATATCCCAAATAAACAATACAGACATAAATAAACAGACAATGTTTGGGACATTCAAAGTGGACAGGAAAATAAAATATACAGTGATGACATATTCATAGTCTTACATTTTATGGACCTCCAACAGTACTTCCTTGATTTACACATTTTTTTTTAAATGCAGAAGTATGGAATCTGCTGGAAAATAATAAAGACAGTACTAAAATGCAGCTCCTTCTGTGTCAGAGAGAAGGAAGTATTAATCAGAGCTATGCAATAACTGCAAACAGCTGAGAAGAGCCATAAATATAGTTGAGAACTAGAGCTTTCCATGCAACACCAGAGGCATATTGAAATGACAAAACGAAGGAATAATTACCCAACTGGTGATGTCCATTGCCATTCAGAGCACTTTGCATAGCAATGAGTGCTCTCAAGGTCTCAAGGTCTACCCTTCTCTTGATATGATCTTTGGAAAATCAGTGCTGCTCCAGGCAAATAAAAGTTGAATGACAAAAATGTTTGGCATAAAATCTTGTATTCCTTTCAGGTCTGACAACAGCATGTATAATCACAATGCAGGTGAAGATTTAATTCATCAAGAGCATTTTAGAAATGAGGGCATTGGTAGTTATTTGTCTGCTGTAAGAACAAGGTATGGATGAAATCACCTGCCCACCTTCCCCCACGATAGGGATGAGAGTGTTTTGTAAATATTCCCAAGGGAGGGTTGCAAGCTGCCCACACAGCTTTGCAAGGCATGTGGCGGAGAAAGTAACCAGGAGCCCAAGCTATGCTGCTTCTGAATTGTACTTATTTCAAAGTACTTACAAATTGTACTTATTTCAAAGTTCCTATCACTGAACAAGAAAATGGCATTCGTATCTTTGATATTCCTGTCACTCTTTCTTCTTCATTCTTTCTGATTGAAAAATGTTTTCAGTGCAGATGTTCCTAGGGGCTGGATGCTTCACTAGTCTCTATTGACAGGTATCTGAAATGACCTACTCCTCTTTTGTTTCCTAGATGCCCTTTGACACAGAATCACAGAATCATCATGGTTGGAAAAGATCTTCAAGATCATCAAGTCCAGCCATAAACCTCTCAATAGTTCACAATGTCACAATGTCCAAGTTGCTGCGTGTGGTCAACTGGAGACACTTCTTGAAGGGCCTGTGCCTCAGTGCTGATGTTTCTTTGGCACCTCTCTGCTACGTGAAAATAGAGTTTTGTCAGCAAAGATGCCTGACTAACAAAGAGTTTGTGACAAAATAGGAAGAAATGCTGGCAAAATATTCTGGAAGTGGTGGATTCTTTCTTTGCTTTAAAATTAACTTTTATTTATAAGTTTATATTAAATAGAAATATTTAATTTGGCTTTAATTTGGATTTACATCATTTCAATGCATTGTGTTTTCAATACAGCTGTTGCTGTTTGGGGCTCAGAACTAACAGGATACAGAACTGACATACTGAAATATCTTCATAGACGCCTTACAGCAATTTCTTTTTTAGATATTCTTACGCCATTGAGATGATTTAATTCAAGTCTCAGGCCTGGTGTGTCTAGCAAGAATCAGCTTAAATGATTGAGCTTGACTGCGCTCAGCTAAGTAAGGATGTCTGCAATATTCCTACCGTGATGGAAAACCTTGTGATTAAATTCTATCCATTAGACACATGAGCAATACAGAAGAAGGACACCCAGAAAGCCTGCAAGCCCATTATTATGAATAAGAACTCTTTTCATATTTATGCTCCTTGCATCCTGGAACAAGAACATAATATAACACCTGAAGTTATTAGGAAACTTCATTTGTGAAAAAAAAAATAGAATTAAAAAAACCCTATGGATTAAGCTGGTCCTTGTATTCACATCTAAATTAGACAGTCTAAAGCATACATGTGTGTGTGTTTACGTGTATGAGTTGCATGGGTGGCATATAATGGCATATAGCGGGTGCATATATGACTGAAATGTAGGGAAGATACTTTGGGATCCTTCGATGAGCAAATGCACCAGATAATTTCCTGAAACTGAATAATTTTGACTCAAAACTCTGAATACGATTTTGAGAGAGAGAAAAATACTCATTTCAGAATATTTCAGAATATTTCAGAATATTTAAGGTTGGAAGGGACCTCTACAGATCATCTAGTCCAACCTTCCTGCTCAAGCAGGCACACCTAGAGCATGTGGCACAGGGTGGCATCCAGGCGGGTTTTGAAGACCTCCAGAGAAGGAGACTCCACAACCTCCCTGGGCAGCCTGTTCCACTGCTCTGTCACCCTAACAGTAAAGAAGTTCCTCCTCACCTGGAGACGGAACTTCTTGTGTTTCAGCTTGTGGCCATTACCCCTCGTCCTATCGCTGGCCACCAGTGAGAACAGCCTGTCCCCTTCCTCCCTGCATTCTCCCTTCCTGAACTTATACATATTAATCATATCCCCTCTGAGCCGCCTCTTCTCCAGAGAAAACAGGCCCAGCTCGCTCAGCCTCTCTTCATACGAGAGATGTTCCATTCCCTTAATCATCCTGGTTGCCCTTCTCTGGACCCTCTCCAGAAGCTCCACGTCTCTCCTATACTGGGGTGCCCAGAACTGAACACAGTACTCCAGGTGCGGCCTCACCAGAGCTGAGTAGAGGAGTAAATGCAGTAAACACCGCCACATTTCTCTTAGCATTGAAGGCATCCATCTTCTGCTAATGCAAAAGTTGTCCTGTTCATGCATTTATTCCTGACAGAGGGAATAAATTGGGTGAGAACTTCCTTTCCACTTTCTTGCAAGTCATTCAAGGTGAGTATTCAAGCAGGAATTGCTAGGCAGTGTTTCCTTATTGCTACTCCCATTGCACTGTACAGGGACTATATAAAAAAAAACACAGAGAAAATGGAGAAGAAGAGGCTGTTTCTGTCCTTATCATGTCAGAGTAAAGGTGGTATGTCTGTAATGGGGGGAGATTCACACTAGTCAGCCATTAACTTTGTTTTTGTAATTCTGCTTTTTCTTCTTCCTCTGATATTATTGACTTTAGGAGGTCTACAGTGGGAAGGCAACACTCAAGATTTACTGTTCTTTAACATTTTAGGTTTTAAACACAGGGTCTCCAGACAAACAAGGACATGTATATTATTGCTACTTTACTGAAGTTCATTAGTGTCTAAATAGGAACAGACCTATGCACTTGAAATGAGCCAGGGGAGATCCAGGCAGAGGAATCAGGTGGTGGGGTTAGGGTGGAATATCAAAAGGATTAATTGCCATAGGGAATTTCTCATCTTTTTCTCCTATTTAGGAAAATTTCTTCTATTTCCCCTATTTATTCCCATATTCTATTCATAATATGGCCCACACGAAATCCAAAGGAAAGAGTGCAAAAGTAGTTCTGAAACTGAAGAAATAACTTTAAATTCGACAACACAACCTGTAGCTGAAAGCCAAAGAAAAGGGACATTCGAGGACATTGTAACATTGCCTGGACTGAATTATAACCCCCCAAAAGCTTTGCTGCATCTGAAAAGAGATATGGAAGTCAGTACAAGAAGGAAAGCAGAAGCATCTTTTAAATGACAGCTGTGCTCAGGTCTGGATTCTTCAAAGCATTAGCTTCATAAAAAGGCTCCTCATGACTGCCTGGATAAGGGCTTTGCACTTGAAGAACCTTTCCATTCACAAGACTCTCTCCCAAAGGCTGCAATTTATTTTTAAAGCAAGCCCTCTGGGCTGTATTCTATTTTGCAACCAGCGATCTGTTTTTCAAACGTGTTCTAATTCAAAGAAATGCCACGGAGTCTCTTTGGCGCAGCTGGGAGCAGATCACTGCACTCTCTGCCCTGCCCTTTGCTGGAGATGTTGCTCTGCTGGAACATACCTGTTCTTGGAAGGAACGTGAATAAATTAGTCTTAAGGTGATCAGGGGGAACCCGTTTAAGCTGCACATCCCCAGCTGGCATCGTGTGCACCCTACACCCCAGCAGAACAAATCAAACGTGGTTAATTGGAGTTCTGCTGCTGGGGAGGAGGAAAATTAGCCTGTTTGGGTGCTGCAGCCCAAATAGTTACCACATCATATCACAAAAAANAAAAAAAAAAAAAAAAAAAAAAAAATCATTTTAAAACCTGTACTAAACTGTTTTTGTAGAAAAATCACAGTCCTCACTGAAATGGGAAAATCAGAACACAAAGTGTGTACAGGTTGAGGATGAGTAGTGTGTAAGCACAATTTATGAACAGAGGGGCTGGTGAGAAGATCTTCTTCAGGTACCCATCCCATTTCTGCTCCATGGAGAGACGAGCTGAGTGTAAAACTGTTCCTGATACATTAGTGTTTACAGTCACGTATTTTCAGGTAAACACAAACTCCTTCTTTATTTTTTTTTTCTTTTTTTATTTTATTTCCAAGACAAACCGAACTGAACTGTGATGGTTTGGAGCCGTATCAGAAGTAGCTTACACAAAATGCAAGCTCACCACTTTTCCCAATGAGCAACAGAGCACTTTGGGGCCGAAGTGTAATACTTTGTGATATCCTGACACCAGGAATAGCTTTGTTGCCTTTTTCTGTGTGCCTCACTATGACTTTTTGGGTAGAAACCACGGTTTCAGCTTTTGGCCATAATCAGTGTATATGGCATTAATGATTCTTCAGAAGGTAATACCACAGACCGCAGCAGAACGGATAAAAGGGGCAATTATCCTTCAAATAAACCCTTGTCTCTGACAGCCTGGCGCTGGACAAGATTTTTCCAAGATCTTCTACTCACATAGAAGAGTCACACATGAACCCTCCTCAAATTTGCCCATTCAATAACTACCAAAATACAGAAATATATCCGTTCTGAAGTGGACTTTATTTCTGTCTTACTCCACCCCAAGGCTGTGCCTGAGTGTGCTGACTGTTTGCACGGTGCTAGATGTTCATTCCAAGCTCCATCCAGCAGCATCAGTAAAAACCAGGTCTCGTAAAGCGCATGGGCTGGGAGACTGACCCATACCCATCAGCAGAGGCAACACCTGGACCGTGCTGACATGGATGCCCATGGGACCCATGCAGTGGATGCTGCAGAGCATTTGGTGCTCCTGGTAGTGGGAACAGGTCTGCCTTGAGTCCTGATGCTGGTGGTAGGAAACTGGCCTTTCAAAAGTCCTTTCTGAGGGACAACCCCAGCAGTGCATGACGATGAAAGGTAAAGCTGACCAGGGTCAGGAAAGCAGGCTGGAATCAGAGGTTTTGCTCACATTGCACCTCTTCTTGAGCTGTGGACTTATATGTAGCTTTTCCTAGACTGTAGGAAGAGAATATCAGGAGAATATGGACCTTTTTTTCCAGAGTAGCTGTTGCCCATGATGACAAAAAACAAAGTAGGACTGATTAAACTTAGAGCATAAACAAGTGGATCATGGGCCAATACACCAGTTACTCCTTTTCATTCCTTTCTCCCTACTTTCCCCTCTTCCAAAGATTCTCCACGCTGCATCCCCACTAATATCTAGCACTCAGATATAAACCAAACCACACACTCCCCCCTGCAACAGATGTGTGAAAGAATCTGGTCCTTTGCAGTGGGAAGCCACAACACTTATTACATCCCTGTCTAAAATGAACCTCAAAGCAAGCATTTCATCCTCTTTCATGTAATCATCGCAAGGTAGAAAATGAAATTTTCAAAACTAAAAGGATGCTGCAGAGAGCTCCAGGGCACCGCATGGCAGTTTTCACTTTGATGTATGCTATGTTTAAAAAAGTGAGGAGCGGGGAGCGAGGAAGAGACGTCCTGAGTGTCTTTCTTGAGATTCCCTCTGTGTGTTAACTCCTTAGGAGCAGCCTGAGCTGGGGGATGGAGGGAAATGGTCCCTCTTTGCAGTGGCGTGTGAGAAGGGAAGCGTTTGGGAGGGATGTTTAGCACCATGGATGGCTCCACATTCCACCAATGAAGAAAGTTCCCAATGAAGAAAGTGTTGCCCAAGAACTGCAGCGCTGATGTGACGATTTCCAGGGAGCATCTCCAGGATGAGCTGGTAAACACCAGCTACCCTGTTTCCTGACATGACTTAGGGGAAAAAATGGCTTTTTGCCAGGCTAGCGAACCCCGAAGTAAGGAGGTGTCCCAGGGAGCTGGGATTTACTGTGCGCCTTTATCCTCGGGCGGGATGCCCAGTTTCTGAAATGCCCATTGCTGTTTGTTTCCAATCAGAGCAGAGCAGATCCTTTTCTCCCACGGCTCCACATCCTCCCTACCTGCCTGCATCATGTGGCTGCATTTCCAGGATAAGAGAATAAATCCTCTGCATGCTCTGCCCTCCGGAGCCAGCCCCGCTTCGCGCCCTTCCTCCGTGCGCTTGCAGCTCACTGCCCTTTCTGCCGTGCGAGCTTCCCGCGTGCGGCGGTGGATGCCACACGCACGAAGGGCTTGGAAATGCCCCCGTGCAAGCGGAAGGCCTCGGGTTGCTGCTGCGGGTGGAAGGGGTGCTTTGGAAAGCGGGTGCATTCAGCGCAAGCCAGGCGCAGGGTCCGCGGGGGGCTCTGCGAGGTGCCCCTGCGTCCGCCCCGACCTGCAGCACTCCTGCTTTCCAGGGCGGGCCTGGTTTGCAGCGGATTGTTTGCAGCTTTAGCGATGAGACTGGCTCTGGGTGAGACCGAAGTCGCTTTTTGCCCATGACCCGATTCACTCCTGGTCTGAGGAGGCAGTGGCTTTAGCACTAACCTCTCCCCCATAGCACTCCCTCTGCAAGCAGGGGATCCCCCATCACGTTTTCTAAGCTGCTGCTTGGGATGGGGATGAGTTTGCAGGGCCTGAGCAGTGCTGCGGGGGGGGGTCGGTGCTGCCGAGGCCCCCGCGCCGCCCAGCAAACACCAAACATCCACGGGGATGGAGCCCTAGGCAGCATCACCCAGCTTGGCCATGGGAATGTGCCTTGTGGTCTCCGAGGCTCCTTAAGCTGCAAAGCAAAGCAGGGAGACTGGAGAATCTTTTTTTACTTCTAAAGTACACTTGTGATCCAAACTAATTACGGTGTGAATGCAGCCAAAATTCAGTTGTTTCTTTTGTATTTCTCTGTTTGCAGTGAAATCCATTTATTTAGAGGCAATTTTAAATCCCTTTAAATTTCTTTTACCCTTTCATAGTCTAATACATTTGCTGAAGCAATGTGCCTTTTAAAATTTCCCTTTTTGATCTTCCCATTCAAAGCAGCACCTTCAAGCGTGACAACATCAATTTTATAAATAATACTGAGGAAAAAAAAAAATCATCAGAACATGAACAAAGAGCCTTATCCATCTCTGCAAAAACAAAGCAAGCCCGAGGCAGATCCCGTCTCCCCCAGGACCTTCTGAGAGCTGGGCTTGAGCCAGCCCAGCATCGAAGATGGGGACACGAGCCAAAGAGCTCTGGCTGAACCCTCGGCAAACAACGGACGGCAAGAACCAGGCAGGCAGAAAAGCTCCGTTTGGCTTCGTTATTGCAGGCAAGAGGATGGAAGGGAATTAAAAGGTGCAACCCACTGCTTTGCAGCGGCGATGCAGAAGCCTGAGCTGGGAAGTGATTCAGAGGCCAGGCGGGGATGGGGGCCTTTCTGGTGCTGGTTCAAATCACATCATGAAAGCACCAGGCTGCTCAAACGAGCAGCAGGTTGAAGGTGTGCAAGCAGTGCCAAAATGTACTGGAAAAAAAAAAAAAAAAACACGGCTTTTTAGGACACATTGGACCTTTAGGAAATTCAGGGTGTCAGGACATGTTGCATTCCTTGCTCCATGACACAGCTTCCAGGCAAGCCCTGGAGCATGATATAGATAACTGAATACAGGTGGTTTGTTTATTTTTTGTTAGAAAATGCACTGAGCAGTGCAATTTAAAAAATGTTGGTTTCTGGCTGGTTAGACTTCACACCGTTGAGAAGTGTGAGTTGTACATGCTCAGGTACACACTGCATGAGGTATAAACTACCATGGTGTGGGTCAATATTCTGTAAATTCAGGCTGAACTTCAACCTCTCTCACACAACCTCAGCCCTTGCTTTCAGAGCCTCACACCTACTTCTGGAATGAAGTTATCTACTGACATAACTACCATTGTATAATGGAAAATACAATTTTTAATTAAAATACTATAAAAAATATCTTGTTGTGCACATGCCTTAGTAGGCATGGATTTGGAAGAATTTATCGCTCCCTTTCAAAAGTTTTTAGACTTGATTTTAAGTATGGGCTTAGGGGAAGTTGGACTGGCCAGTTCTGCAGTCTAGTGTCAGGAGTAGAACAGCCTGTGGAATGATAAAATAGCAAAGAGTATCTTTCCTTGGAGGGGAATAAAAGTAAAACATTCCAATTTGAATTTTCTTTCTTTTAAAGTGACAAAGTGGCAAGTAACATGACTGCAGGATTTTTCAAAGTGCAGGAGACCCAGATGAGGGCTTGCTGCTCTCTCTACCCAAAGGATAAAGAATTTTGTTTTGCGTTTGCGAAACAATTTCTTTTCCAACCCAAGAGCTGATGCCTGCAGCTAGAGCTGTGCTTCAACAGGCTCTCCCCACATGTAACACAGCCATAAACTACACCCTAAATTGGGATTCCGTGTATTTTAAGAAGCCGCCCTGGCAGAGGGAGGCCGGATTACGTGGAGTCCTGGAGCCCGTTGGCAGCGACAGAGCCCGACACTGCAGCCTGCGACCTGCTCCCCTTCCTCATCTGCCAGGTCAGCCTGGGGCTGCACACACCTCACACAAAATAGCAGCTACCACCACTGCAGAAACACGTGTCATTCCCCTCCGGTTCGCTGTCCAGCCCGTGTCCCATCCTCTTACATCAAGATTTTGACACCCCACATATAGTTCTTGAACGACTAGGAGGGAAAAGGAGCTAAAGATACAGTGGGATGTGTCATTTTGCCTTGAACACGGTGTGGCCATGAGAAGATCATGGGCATAAGGCCTGTTATATGCATGTCCTTTAAAGGCAGGGGCAATATCACTCACATCATAGCAAAAACCCAGGGGGGCATCCTGCAGAAGAAGAACCTCTTGTCTCTCCAGATATCTTCAGCTGAGTCTCTCTGCCAAGTGCATCAGTTTGCCAAGTTGGTAGGTGCTTCAAATGACCAACGTTCAAACTCTGAAAGACCTCACACAAACCTTCCTTTTTTATTTTCCCCCCTCTATTTTTCCCTGCCCTCTATCTGCATGCTGGGAGGGAGTTTCTCCCTCCTCCCAAGGACACAATGTCACCCTACCCGGGAGCGGTTCTTTTCCTGACTCCTGCAGCTAATGGAGCAATTTCCGAGTTGCTTTGATGTTTTTCCTGCTGTATCTCCCAAGTAGTGAGGCACTCGCGAGGGGCTTAGTGGCAGGCGGGCACTTTACCCCTCTCATGTAATGGGTTTGATTTTCGTGTTCATTAGGGTTGCTCGACACCTCACAAAGTGCTGCTTTTAGGGCTCTTTGGTCTTCCAAAATGGTGCAAAAGGGGGTTTTGGCACAAGTGAGAATCAGGACCGCTGCTTTTCATTACCTGCTGTTCAAAATGACTTTTATTACTTTTCTTTGTGAAATTGGTGCTATCAGTGATATGAAAAAGAAGGTCTTCCTGCCACTAAAAACAGTGACCTGGGATATTTCAAATCCCTTCCAATTTTTGCCAGTTACATACTACAAAATGCCCATTAGCTAATACAGGATAGTATTAGTTTTTGTCTCCCGAACATAATTTCCCTCTCTAAAAATATTTAAGGATTCATCTGCTTGAGAATTAGTTTTTATTTGTACAGCACAGATGGGCCTGCCAGACTTGTCTTCACATGGAATTAATCTAAACACCTCATCTATGGTAGTTATTTTTTGCAGATGTGCGGATTTGTTTCTCATTGGATGTGTTCATTCACTGGCTGTTCACTTGATCTTCATGAGCCATGCTTTTACATGGATTGAGCTCCATCTTTTTTTGAGGTAGATAAAGCCAAATTACAGATAAGAACTTAAGAAGGAAAGGATTCTGTATAAAGATTTGCCGTGGAAAATCATTATTTAATGGCTTTAAAATCACTGCTCATCTTATTTGGCAGTGATTTCTTTTGAACAAAAGTTATAAAGTTATTTATTCCCTCTTGTAAAACATTAATCCTAATCTGTGCTAAAAATAAGCATCGTACAGAAGTTTTAAGAAAAACGTACAAAAACCTGACATTTACATTCCTCCCATAGTTTCAGACAAAAATAATCCCTTTGAATGACTCACACAGAAGTCATTTCCACAACTTTCACACTTCTTGACCTCATATTTTTGTGATAACTTTGTTATAATTTTCTTCAATCACTTCTGTCTATGATGGGATGATTTATGCCTCCACGAGACGATCTTTTAAGTCTCTTTTTGTGCCTGAAGAAATCAAAACTGATGTCAAGTCTGAGTAGGTTTTCTTTGATTTTTTAAAACACCTCTGCAACAGTAGCTGGCACATCTTTTTACAGGGGACAAGGAGTATGAATATGTGACCACCTTTTTTTTCCAGGTCCCAATTTCCAGTGAGTCTAAGTACGGCAGAGCACTAAATTACTCAGTGATGAAAGTTATTTGTCAGTAAGTACAAAACATTCGGGTCTGAGTATCCTCCACTTTCAACTAGCTCTGCCTTCATAGAGGGTCTTCTGGAGTCTGCAAAACACTGAAGAAGAGGCAGAACTGATGCAACAGAATATTTATGCATTAAGTAAGTCTCATGATTATATGATAATGTACCTTATTTCATACTGTCCTTGCTTTTAACAAGGTATAACAAGGGTTATATAACAAAGGTTATTTCTCAGTTTCAGAATCTAGGAAGTTCATGATTTTTTTTGTGTTTCTTCAGGCTATCAACAGGCTTTGAAAGACATTGCAATTCACGTACCATTCACCCCTTTTTCATCTCCAAAACTATAGGGACCAGAAATACCATTGCAGGCAAAGACATGAGAAACTTTGAAACAGTCCCACAGAAATTAGTAAATCCAAGAGCAATTTCTACAATAAGACTTAATTTGCACATTTATTTCACAAATAACAGTAGAAACAAGCAAACAAAAACAAGTCAAGATCTCTCTGATTCATTTAAAGTGTGCTGTGATATGATGTTTCCAGCTGTCCATAGAAGCTGCACTGACTCAGAGGGGTGAGGAGCTCCAGGCCAGCACCAACAGTCAACATGGGCACATTCAAGGTGCAGAGGAGGCAACAAGTGAGAAAGAGGCAGAGCATGACCTGCCTGCCTCCCTTCTGCATTGCAACCTATAGTTTGCATATAAATTAACAGATATTTACAGCTTGCATATGGAATTGAAGAGTAGGCATGTATTAAAATACAGATATTGATACCTTTAAACATGCACCATTGGGACTCCTGGTGGCCATTGACCCTACAAGTGGAAAAATGTGTTTAGTTAAGTGTGAGAATTTCTATGAGTATTTATAAAATTTTATGACTAACGGGATCATTTCTATAACTAATTTCTATACTAACACTGCTCACACAAACTACATTTCTTCCACATGTAAATCTGGCTGTGTGTCACAGTGCCTTTTAGGCTGTTTTGCTCAGGGATGGCACTAGCCTAATAAAGCCAATTACCCTTGAAACAAAACTTTTGTCCTGATGTCATTGTGACCAGGGTAAAGGGCACGCATTGCACTCAGTGCATCACTGCAGGCGCTGACAGCCTTCGCACAGGTGGCCATTGACTGCCAAGAAACACCTGACCCAAAGCTTATTATTTATTGGTCCTAAGTGTCCAGCCAGACAGTCATTATGTCAAGTATGAAATAATGTAATCCCCCGTTTTCATGTGCGGAGAAGCTGGAGGACAAACCACCTGTTGCCATGGCTACAGCCGCCTGTCCATGGGGGAGATGCTGACCCCAGGAAAGGGGGTCCCAGCCCCCTAACCCCGAAGCAGCGGCTGATGGAGAGCTGAGCTTGTCACCTCTCCGATACCAAGGGCAGGATGCAGACCCAGAGGCACATAGACATAGGAGTAGAGAGTTTTCTGCACACATAATGGCTAAAAAAGCCTTTTTAAAAATCTTTTTTATCTTTTTTTTTCTTTTTTTTTTTTTTCCTAGAGGAAAAAAAAAACTGCAACTGAAACTTGCTGGCATGGAGTCAAAGCAGGCACTACTGCCTCACCTCAACCTGTGCCAGTCATACAGGTTTCTCATCGACAGCCCTACCAACCATACCTCGTCAGGCTTAACAATGATGCACATCTGAAAATGCATCACATTCCAGGGTAGAGAATTTTCCTGATTATCAGGTTTCTGATTGAGTTGTATTACATGAGCATTTTATCAGCTTATTTTTTTCCTAGGAAATAAAATAGATAATTCAACAATAATACTTGCACACATCTAAAATGAAGAAAATACTTGGAGTTGTTTTTAAAACATCTAAAACTTCTAAAATTTTCTCCAGCTCAGAGATCCTTTGCAAATACCTCTCTGTCTATTCATGCTCTGCCTTTGAGTCGCTGAGGCAAAAGCTAAAATCAATGTCTTCCCTGGGATAACTGCTCAGCAAACGGGATGCCCATAATCCATTTTCATTATTAATACTTCAGTTAGGATTCAGGTACTGTATTTTGCTCCTTATAATGAGCGATTTTACAATGGATGTGTAGGGGCTGCAATACATAACATCACTGACACTGCAGTGTTTCTGTCATGTGCACCAGAGCTGGATTAAATATAAGTACATTTCTCTGGGCAGTAACAGGTTGTAGAAAGTAAATTTTGCCATATATTCTTACTCACTCAATATACATAAGCCTCATTTTCCCTATTAATTCTTAACATGTAAGAAATGCAACTTATTTGTTGCATTTTGTCTGTCACTGAAACTATGTTCTTGCTGTTACATGGCATGTCAGCTGCAGAAGATAACTGGTCTGTAAGATCTGCTGTGCTGAAGGCTTTTGTGTCTCTCTGGATCCCACTAATCCAGCAATATGTGTTCTTATACTTAATACAGTCTAGGTGAAGAGTTTAGGTTATTCATTTCACTCCCTTGTTTGTCTACACTATAGCAAAGGCAAATTTTAATTTCTATAGTAGCTGTAAGTTGAATGATTCCTAGAATCACAATTTCCTTTGATGCTAGCTATACCCTGCAAAGAGCAAATGGAAACTGAGACGTCATTAAAATAAATCCCTCCACCTGCTGCCTAGTTTACATTCGGGTTTTGATGCATTGGTGGAAAATATTTTCCTGTTTCAAACAAAGATTAATTCGTAATTGCTACAATCCTCATGAGGATGCTATTGCAGCTGATTAGGAACTGTCTTGAGAACAGGCTTTTAAAGGAAAATTTAAAGCTGCAGACCTGCCATGAGCCATCCTGGCCACATGCTGCTGGATCCAGTTTGATCCATTGCACTGGTGCCTGTTTAAGCCAGATGAAACAGCAGGAAATGCCAGTGCGTGGTGACAGTTCTGCAGGTGACTCTTGAAAGGAGCAGGATGGGTTGTCACCTTGCACAATTTTTATTATTATTTGTGTGTATATATATATATATGCATTTATATATATATTTCTATTGAATAGCAATCCAGCAGGATGCACACTGAGAGGGTATAATGATTCTCCCACCAAGAGTGGTTCTCCAGGAGCAGGACCGTGTCTATCTAGGCACAGGAGCATTGCTGAGGAACTGCAGAATCCACATTGGGAAAAAAATTGGGCCTCTGAGTATTTTCAAATAGCCATTTCTCACAGGTACGGAACTTTAAACTACTATTGGAGAAGTGAAATGAGAGGAAAAACCAAAACACATTGTGAGCCATGGCTAGGAGTGGAGGACCTCCTCAGGATGAAGGAATTCATCTTTCCATCTTCTTCTTCAAGGGCTGCTACCATTTCTACAAGAGGTTTGTTGCCACACAGGGCCTCAAGGCTTGTCCTAGCAAAGATCCCAATCTGTATTAGAATCTGAATGCATGAAGGTGTGAAAATGAGACCTGAATCTGAGGGAAGATTTTCTCCCATAGCATGGATACTGGGTTTCATGATACTGGTATGTTTCCCCAGAGCATATAACAGCTAATCTCCACATTTCCATCTTCAGAAATGGACAGAAAGCTGTGCAAACAATAGAAGCATGTTTTGAACTTTATGGACCTCTGTTTTCTTAAGACCTAGCTATGTGCCATGCTGCTCAGGGCCAAAAAGAAGAAGCTGAATGACGATGAGATTATTGCTCCCTAAGTGTAGGGAGGATGTCAGGAAGAAGTCAAGAGGTGAAGAGGAGCAAAGCCTGTGCAAAAGGCATCTCTTGCAGGGCAAAGAGGGTTTTGGTCTGTGCTACAACCAGGCTTGTGGTCACACATTGGGCACAATGTCTTTAACCTGGGGGGAAGACTGTGTAGCTCATAAACAAGTTTATCCAGAAAAAGGTTCTTTCCCTCATGCCTGTGCAGTTTCCACAGATTTTGTCTCTATCTCAAAGTCCTATGAGTCCAGTACTACGGATATGTTCACAGCCCTGTGTGGAGCTGAGGGCACCCAATGCACTAACACGCTGTGCAGCGCTAACCACCATTTCAGAACAGTTTGCAGGTGACACTCATCATCAAAGCATACTTACCAAGATGTTAAAGGTGCTTAACCTCTGCCCCATTCTCAAAGGAGCACAAGAGCATGCCATCAAAAAAGGTGGCTTTTGTCCTGGAACCCATCCCAACTAAACAACCAGAAGCAGCCTTGCTAACAGGGTTTAATCCTATACCTCTATTTTTGAAATTCCTTTATCTTATCCGTGTCATTGCTTGTTAATACACTCTTTGTTGGTCACTGAAAACAGGTGATGTGCAGGGAACACACATGTCCAGCTGCCTTCACAAATCCCTTGTGCATTCCTAGGGAGGTTGCTGCAACGCCTGCCCTCTCACTGCTCAGCATCCACATCATCTATTTGCACTGCAGAGAAGGGACAGGCTGTGTTTGCAGCGAGCAGCATGGCAGAGCCCCATCTTGGCTGGGATTCACAGGGACTGAGTGCTCCTGCTGCAGAAAAAGCTTGGATTTTAGCTTTATTATGGATTCAGGCTGAAAGATGCCTGCACTCATCCAGGCTAGGATTTAAAGGTGACAAATTCAGGCTAGGATTTAAAGGTGATGGGTAGATATGCCTACCCGTTACTACATAAGCAAGGAAATTAGCAAGCTTTAAGCAGGCTGGTCTGCAGAGTCTGGAACAGGCTCTGCTATTGACAGACACTGATGTTCGTGCTAGCAGGAAGGGAGAAGAAAAGCAAGTAGCAACAAAAGCTGAGGAACAAAGAACAGCAATGCTTGGGGAAGTCTCCTGCTGTAAATAAGGAAATCCCAACTGCAGACAGCACCACATCAACTGAAAACTTCCAAAGAGCAGAAGGACCAATTTTAAACTACTCAGCGTGCCCAGCCAGGGCCAGGTTTTCAATTTAGCTCAGCTCCCATGGAGGCAGCTAAACAACAGCCAGATTTTTAAAACCACTTAGCATCCAGCTGTTCCCACTGCAACTCTTCCGGACAGATTTTTAAGTAGAGCTCAGCACTGCCTGGTAGGTTGTGCTCATCCAAAGAGGCTCCGGGGCCCCTGCTTTCTGTGACCATCTCTTGGAAGCAGATGAAGACCTCATTTCTTTTTCTTTGCTCCTTTCCTGAGAACCAACAGCGCTGGGATAGTGTGAACCACCAAATACCCTTGGGGCACATATATAGAGTTGAGAGGTGCAGCACATAGACCGCAGAACAGTAAGTTTCACAGCTCTGTCAGTTCTCCGTGCTCTCTTAAATGGCAAGAGACAGCAGTGTGCTTTGACCTGCCAATCACATCAACTCACATCAAATTATGTCATCTTCCAAATGTCTGGGAAGACTGGATTTGGAGATCTCAACCTATTATCGTAGGCAGGGGAAGCCAAGAGTTTCTTCCTCCTTAAGTCTGCAGCAAAGCTGAGAAATCAGAAGACATCGTGAATCAGGGAAGGCAGCATGACAGATAATGTAACCTAGAAGTCTGCTGATTCACACATCCATCCCATTCATGGAAACTGCAGCCTTTCTCCACCATCAGATCTTCCTGCACTCCTGAGTCTAGGAGAAGCCACCAGTGACCCCAGAATTACTCCAAATTAACACAGAGCTCCCCCAGTATGCCTGCAGCTGTAAATTTAGAGATGTTTCTTTCTCAGATGAGAAACTCACTTGAAAAGGTTTGGTAGGTAGATGAATTTCAGTTTCCTTTTCAAAAAAATCTAAAGTTGATGCTGTTCATTCCCCTTTTGCAGAGAGACAAGTCTCCTTCGAATCTTCCTTCTTCATCACTCCTCAAGCTCCCTGTTCCCTCAAGCCTCTTTCTCTGTGACCACATGAGATATCGGCAGTTTGGGAGCTGTTGTTCCTGCTTATGCATGCAAAGTAATTGCTAAGTGCATCGTCTGCTGTCAAATGCACATCCCCATGCAGCACAGATCGTGTTAGTCTTCATATGGGCATGCAGAGCCTTGCTTTTTTCTTCCCCATTTTGGAGGGGAGTAAAACAGTAGGTCGTCCTCATTGTGCTAGATGTTGTATAAATGTCCCAAAAGGTGGACACTTCCCAAATGGTTTAAACCCTAGTTAAAGCTGAAAAGAACTGCAATGGGAGATGGGATTTGTCTAACTTCTATTCACATCCAGGAAGTGCAATCTTGACAACCGACTTAACTAAAATTACATACAGAAGTCTGTAGCAGGTGTGAGAACCTAGCAATACCAATACAGATCCAAGACGTGGGGTTGCAAAACCATTTGTGGTCACCGATGCAGCCAACCAAGGTCTGTGCGTCTCCCAAATGTTACGCAAGCAGAGGCAGCCAAGGAACACTCAGTGAAATCTGCTCTGCAGGCTAAAAAGAGCAGCTCTGCCATGGTAAATGAACAAGGGTCTTCATGACTCCAGAAAGGAATATGGACCTTTGGAGAGTGCTCTCTTCAACAAGACTGACTCCTGAGCTCTACCTTGCCAACACCACTGACAACAGTGGGATTTCAGGGGATTCTCAATGGAATAAGGAGTTTTCTGCACAGGAGACTTCAGGTTGTGTTTTGTATGTTCAATCCATGTGCTTCCATCTCCCAGGTGCTCCAGGTGTGCCATCAAATGTGACTCCTGACCAGAGCTGTGGCCACTAGAGGGCATTTGAAGGACACAACAACAAGGGACAGCCACCATGCAAAGCCACCCCGTGTGCGTGACCCACTGAATAAAACCAGAGCATTCTTGGCAGCAGTTTTATCCCTCTGCTTTTCTCATTCTGTCTTTCTGCATTTGCTCCCAGGTGCAGTGAGTGGTTTGCAGAGAACATGTTTGTTGTTCCCTTGGAACTGCTGCTGGAAGTGAGCAGCATCTTCGGTGGACCAGTGCAGCTGAACAGACATTGATTAACAACATTTCCTATGATTGCACATTTTAAAATACCTGTGGATACAAATATCAGACAGAGTTTAATTCTCCAACCTTCGTTACCTGTCTGTTGGTGAGGTAATAACACAGATATATTCTGGTTGTGGTTGCCACACCATCCTTGAGCTTCGAGCTGCTCTTTTTGGTTGCAACATGCCAAGCTTTCCAGTCAACAGAGGTTGTGTCTGCAGGTATTCAGTCTTCAGGCTTCAACAGCCCCTCTGGAGTCAGTGCCAGGATTATTTTCTTCTTACAAGTAGGGACAAGAAATGTTTCCTGAGCAATAGCAGCAGAGCTGCAGACAGCAGATGAGGTCTGCCAGGCTCAGTAGGCTCAGTAGGCTCTACTGAGTCTGGCAGATAGCTTTTTATGCAACAAATCAGATGTTATTGACTTTGAGTTACCTGTCTCCATATGCCAGTCAAGGCCTGGCAAACCAAAAGCTATTATATTCTTACCTTAGGAAAAAAGAAGAGAAAAAAAAAAAAAAAGCTTAATAAAACATGTATTAAGAAGTCTTGAGTAGACATTGTACTAGAAGGACAATGTATTACCCTTTCATCAAGCAAACTCTTATCCCTGGGCCTCAGAGAGCAACCCAGAATGGCATTTTTTTTTTTTTTTCTGGTATTTGGGGATTTGAGAGGGCTGAATGACCGAGCAATGGGTAGGTTTGTCTCCCTTTTTGTTTTCTTTTTCTTGAACGATCATCACTCAGCCGCTGTTGAACAGTCTTCTTCAAAGTCATTTTAGCAAAAGCAGATTACATATGGTAAACAACAGACAGCTAGTGTAAATCTTGGCCCAGTCCTTCATTAATGTAATATAAGTCGCAGAGCTGCACTTCAGATCAATCAGCCATAGATTTGGGGGTGTTTTATAGCATTGGGCACTGCTTGGAAGAAAGGATGAATTAACCAAATGATATCCTAGAGTGAACAGCAGGCACTTCAGTTGCACGGTTAAAATTCCCTAAGGCTGCTGGTTTTAGGGTAGTTATGTCAGTTTTGGCTAACAAGTTGAGAGAAGAGACTAGTGTAATCATAAGTCTGTGTGTAAGATCTTTGATATTTTCCTTGGATGACCGGGAATACTCCTCTCTGAAATATGATGTTGCTTGAGGCAGCACTTCATGCTCCATAGGTCAGGCGCCAGGAGACCTCATTCGTGGTGAGCTTCACAGATGAAGTTTCATCAGTTATTTTACCAGTAGTCAAGGATGGATAAGGTGTTGGATCCTACGGTGAGCTAAAATCAGGTGTGGAAGTGTTAAGGTACACAGTGTTTATGGATATATCTACCTTCTTACTACAGAGATGTGATCGGAGCACAAGGTGACTATTCCTCAGTGAAGGCGACATGAAAAGATCAGTTAGCCTCACTCAGTAAGAATTGGGCAGTGATAGAAACTGCAGGCCTGCAAAAAAAAAAATTAAAGGTGTTTGTGTTTGCTTGTTAAATATGTGGTCTCTTAGAGTGAGATGCATTAGCTATGTATAGATGTTAAAATGCTTTCTAAATTATATATATATTTTTATATAGGACTAGGAGGCATATTCCAGCTTCATCCACCTTCCCATTCACTCCTGTCTGAATCCCACCTCCTGCACTTGCATTTGGAATGGGTAAGCAACTCAACCTAGGCATCCTTACACTTCTCAGAATAAGACCTAATTACATAAAACATCATTTTTGGCTGGGCCCTGGGACAAGGTTTCAATAACCCTGTGGCCATGCAACCTTTTGGCTAAACTCTCTCTTTAAAAAAAAAAAAAAAAAAAAAAAAAAAGATTGTGATCACAATCAGGTAAACTGCAGCTAGAACAGCTTCCTGAGAGCACACTTTTCTTTTCTTGCACATCATTCGTAGAAAAAAATAATATCTAATAATGTGACTCCAGCAGATGTGTAGTGTAGCAGGTTGCAGCAAGTATTTGTCTTCTGCCAAACACCTTCTGTTGCTCTCTGCAAACACAAGCTGCTGGAGTGATTTCAGCATTTCTCTTGCTTTTATTCAAAGTTGCTGCAGTGTTTATGATTGAGCTTTTTCCCTCGTCTCAGCAGTAAATACCTACACAGCGAACACCAGTAAATCTGCCACTCAAGAAGCAACAACAGCACCATGCCAAGGCAATAAATGACTCCCTCGCATTCTCCTTTTTGTACAAAGAAAGATTTTTTTCCTGTGATTCACCCCAGAATGCCATCCTGCTGGACTTCATAATACACTAGGGACATCCAGCACAGACAGGCAACAGATCAGGGGACACACAGTGTCACATACAGTTAAGCAGGAAGATAAAGAAGAGAAGACATGATTAATCTTAAATTTTGAATCACTGGGTGAGGTCTATTGCTTTCCTACAAAGTCTATGTTTTCATGGAAGTGACTTGTCAGATATTCTTCATAGCCATGTTCAGGAATACCTGCATATTTAAGCAGTGTTTTATTCTTTTCTGCTTTCTAATTGATTTTTTTTTTTTTTTTTGCTATAAAGATAGATTTTCAAAATTTATTTACTACTCAGGAATAAGCATAAAATACCTCCAGATAATTAAGAAGAAAAAAAAAATGCAAAGAGCAAAAGGTGCAATCAGAACGGCCCAGAAGTTCATGCTCTTGAGATTTTGATTCCCTTCTTTATTTCAGGGTTACTCGGATTTACTCAGCCTCCACAGGCTGAGGGAAGTGGCATCCACACATTTTCCTCCTTCAGAGAAAGCCAACTTCCTCTGTGTCACAAGGCTGCATAAATAATATTTTCACTTGCTGTCGTAGGAGAAGGAGGAGACAACAGGAGGGCAGAAGGGCCCTGGGAGGCAAGGGGGTTGGACAGGAGATGGAACTCTCAAAATAACAAAATGAGAGTTTTGGTCAGACAGAGTTTGACGATTGCTGCAGAAAATACAACACAAACATCTGTGCTCATTGCATTTTTAATCCCAGCGTTGTGCAAACAAACCTAATTCCCAATAGGTTATTTCCTCCCGCTGCTTCCCTCTCCAGCTGACGCTCTGTCAATATCTCTTACCCTAATTCAGACACTGCCTCATAATGATGCTTCGGTACCCAAGATGTCAAAGAGAGTGTCAGGAGCTTCGCTTTGATAGCTGCACTGAGGCGGCACCAGTGGGAATAAAAGATCTTCAAAAAGCAATTATCTGGCTGCTCCTAATTAAGGTGCTTAGTACATTTTGTCAAGAAACAGTACAAAAACACAATAACCCCAGCATGCAGGGCACAAAGCCGAAGGGACCTTGGGAAGCAAAGACAATTGCCTTTGCCTGCCTCCAAAGGGTCTTGCAATAACAGCACTGTGCTCCAATGAGGGAGAATGCAGGAGCTTCGGTATCTGGGCATGACATAGGATTTAGGAAGCTATTTCTGCCAGCCTGATTTGTGAATTATTTGTGGAAGGATTCTCTAAGATGTCGTTTTTGTGTCCTCAGATATCTCTATGGTGAGGACATGGAAGTATCTGACCTTGGGAATATGGGAATACAACTCAATTGTGCTTCCAATGTAGAAGTGAAGCTTAAAATAATAATAATAAAAAAAAAGGTACAAATTTCTGCATATCTGCAACTACAGAAGACTAGGGAGTCCAAAACCATACCAATGCATCAGTCTTAAGGGACTGTATTCAGGGTATTACAGGTCTATTCCTTCTAGCTTCACCCCATGAAAGAGGGAAGTAGAGAGGCTCTTCCACGTGGAAAAGCTTGCAAAAAGAAAAAGTCAATTTTTAACTTGAAACAGTAGAAAATTACAGTGTTTTGCATAACTGCAGCTCTTCAGTACATCATTCATTAGCAGAAATATCACCTCGCTTGGCTCCTGTGGCTAAAGAGCTGACTCAGAGTCAAGTAGAGAAGGTTTGCCAGGCCTTGCAAGGAGAAAAGGCTGATTTTCTCTGAGACATCATCCGCCAGTGCAGGTCTGGAGCAGCTTGACCTCAGGCACAGAGCTTGTTCAGCACTGAGCATGTCTTTTCTGAACCAACATAAATTAATCCCACTTCTATGCCCCTTTTTACTTAGCCTTTCCCCAGGCCCAAAGAGCAAAAAAAGCCTAAGACATCAGGATCTGACTCAAGGATTTTATTTTCTCTTACAACAACAGAAGAGAGTGGGTTGTTTTTCTTCTTGTCAAAGAATTTGCAAAAGGGTTGCCAAGCACAAAATCTACAAAAAGTGACTTTTCTGCAACCCCAAGTTCCTGGGCACAGCAGGGCTGTCACCTTTCCCCCAGTTAATTGTTTAGGTTCACGAAACAAACAAACAAACAAACAAAAAAAAAAAAAAAAAAAAAAAAAACCACAAAAAAATCTGAACTCTCAGTCTCTCTGCTAGTTTGCGAGATTTGCATCATTTAACTCTACCTGCAGGGTTTTTGGTTTTCACTGCATCCTTCTTAAGTGGCTGTGGAGGTGTGCCTGGCACATGCCTTCGCCTGTACTTAATTTTTACCTCTGAATTATTTCCACAGACCATAGCCAGCACTGAATTTTCACTGCAAGTCACTGGACACAGCAGTTGATGCAATTATAGAGCAGAACAGCTTAAGACATAAATGGTCACACCGAGTGATACTCACCCCTGAGAAGGACGGGCCAGTGCATCAGGCTCACAGCAATTGTCAGACCCACTGCTGCAGGACTGCAGCCCGTCCTGCTCATCTTGAAGGTGAAGTCCTTGCTTGTGGGTGGGCTCCATGCAGAGCATGTAGCTCTTCTCCTCACCCATGATAATGTATTGTCCTACAAATCTCCTATAAACTCATCTCCTATAAACTCATCTCCTGTAAACGCATCCCAGAGGCAGGCCTTTGATTCCTGTTCCCAAAACAATGTGGATTGGAGAGATCTATACTGGATTTTTTAAAGAAACCTCCCTTGATCTCTCAAAGAGCTGAACAGCTGAACAGCTGGCAAACAGCTGAAAAACTTCCACATTAGGCAACATCACAGTGAGCAGAGAACAGATACAGGACATAAACTCACTTTTTCTTGGACACACTAGGATAGTGTAGAAGCCTCATGTCCCCCTGAGCATCTGTATTTTATGTAGTACTGTGACATAATCCATTTAAAATTTGTAATTGTCAATGGTCATTAAACTGCTTGTAGTAAGGTCTTTGACCAGGAGTTGAAAATTCGGTCATTAAAGATGATCCCAAACCTGTTCAAGGCAAAGCAAACAAAGGTACTTCTACTGCAGTGAGAAGTGTGGTAGCTGGCAGGTGCTACGTGTGCCCATAATTCTCATCTCAAGAATCACAGAATCACAGAGTGGTTGAGGTCCCTAGGTCTCTCTCTAGAGATCATCTAGAGATCATCTAGTCCAACCCCCTGCTCCAGCAGGGACACCCAGAGCACGGGGCACAGGGCGGCATCGAGGCGGGTTTTGAAGACCTCCAGGAAGGAGACTCCACAGCCTCCCTGGGCAGCCTGTGCCAGGGCTCTGGCACCCTCACAGTAAAGAAGTTCATCCTCACCTGGAGATGGAACTGCCTATGTTTCAACTTACACCCGATTCCTCTTGTCCTGTCACTGGCCACCAATGACAAGAGCTTGGCCCCTTCCTCCATACATTCTCCCTTCATGTATTTATACATGGTAATCAGATCCCCTCTCAGCCTTCTCTTCTCCAAGATGAACAGGCCCAACTCACTCAGTCTCTCCTCATACGAGGGATGTTAAATTCCTTTCATCATCTTTGTTGCTCTCTGCTGGACCCTCTCTAGGAGCTCCACGTCCCTCTTATACTGGGGAGCCCGGAACTGCACACAGTACTCCAGGTGCGGCCTCCCCAGAGCTGAGTAGAGGGGCAGGATCCCTTCCCTTCACCTGCTGGCAACACTCCTCCTCATGCAGGCCACAATCCCATTGGTCTTCTTGGCCATGAGGGCAAGAAGGCCACCTAGAGCACAGTGCAGAGAGTCGCGTCCAAGCGGGTTGGGAAGCTCTGCAAACATGCAGATTCCACAGCCTTTCTGGGCAGCCTCTTCCAGTGCTCTGTTACCCGACCAGGAAAGGACTTCTTCCGCATATGGACATGCAGCTTCCTGGGTTTCCATTTGTCCCCACTTTGTGCCCCCTTGTCCTCTCACTGGCCACCACTGAGAAGAGTTTAGCCCCACGCACTTACATTCTGCCCTCAGTTACTTGCGCGTGTTGATCAGATGGCCTCTCAATCTTCTCTTCTCCAGGCCCAACAGGCCTAGCCTGCTTAGTCTTTCCTCAGACAAGAGATGCTCGAGTCCCTTAATCATCCTTGCCGCTTTATGCTGGACCCTCTCTCAGACTTGCACGTCCCTCTTGCACTGGGGAGCCCAGGACTGCCCACAACATTGCAGAGGTGGCATCAACAGAGCTCATTACAACGGGAGGATCCCCTTCCTCCCTCCCTCCCCGGTTGGTGACACTTCTCCTCATGCAGCCCAGGATGCCTTTGGCCTTCTTGGCCACAAGAGCACACCGCTGCCTCCTGGCTAACTTGTTGCCAATCAGGACTTGCAAATCGGCACACATGTGCCTGTCACCCTCCTCCAAGGCCATGGCTGCGGAAGTGCCCCTGTATGCCCAAAACGTGGAGCCTTTTTCTGGGCACGCTTTGCAAGGATCAACAAAGGAGCGACTTGAGGAACGTCTTCAACAAATGACTTCCTCCCTTTTGTGTAGTCAGACACGGGCATTTTACAGCATTGTCCCGAAGACCAGAGGCTTGGCGAGCGCTCCTAGCCCACCTAGGGGTTAGGCCAGAAGAAGGGAGACTTCCTCTTATGCCGCACTCAGGGTGGAATTGACGTAGACGAGACTCCTCCTGTTTATATAGTTTTATTGGTTATTTTAAAGCAGCTTTCTCCATGGCCTCAGCATCTTGGGACCATGTCTATCCGGCCACCTTCCCGTGAACCTGCACGTGGTAAATGCAGGTGTACTCTGCATTTCCCCAGTTGTTCTGCATTGTCCCCAAGACAAGGGGCTTGGCGAGCGCTCCTAGCCCACCTTCCTGTGTCACTGCAGGCGCAAGGGGCAGATAGGCCTATGGGAATGGGGTGAAAGTGGCAGCATGTTTTMTGTTCAGCTGAGAACTTGGCTTTCCTGGGTGTCCATGGCTTTGGCCAGCGGTGTTCACCATCCAGGCAGAGCTTCTCGCAACAAAGAGCCCCAAGAGCGCCTTCCAAATAGGGCACATAATCCAGTGAGGCAAGCAGACAGGTACCCCAAGTGAAGGCAGAAACTTGTCCTTGTGTTGGGCTTGCTTCCTCTTTTGCTGGGAAAGCAGGACACTTCCCAGGTGACCTTACCCACATGTTTAAACACACAGAGCTGTGGGGCAGGTGGGAGACATGGCGGCACCACAGTTGCTGAAGAGTCCTGCTGCAGGATGGAATGTCCTTCAGTGCCATGGGAGCAGGGACAGAGCTATTTGAGGGACCGGCAGAGCAGGTGAGGCCTCTCGCGAGTCCTCTGCTCCCAGAAGGAGCCCACTGCAACCTGGCCAGGAGAAGGGATTCCATGGCAGAGAATGGAACTCTATGGCCAGGTAGTGAGCGTGAGTGCAGGCTGCATGGTTTAGGGACTGGCTTTTGCTCTGCTTTGGTCCTTGGAAGCTCAAATACACAGAAGCAGCTTCAAGTGTCATGAGAGAGCCAGCCCTCTTCTTGGAGCAGGGAGCAAGGGAACTTCAGCGCTTCCCACAGCATCCTCTAAGAGCTTCCAGCCAAAAGTGCAACATGGCAGCACCTCCTAGACCTACCACAGAGTTCCTCTTAGGCTGCACTCAAAGTGGAATTGACGTAGACCAGCCTCCTCATGTTTGCATAATTTTATTGGATATTTTAAAGCAGCGTTGCCTACCGCCTCGGCATCTTGGGACCATGTCTATCCAGCCACCTTCCCGTGAACCTGCACGTGGTAAATGCAGGTGTACTCTGCGTTTCCCCAGTTGTTCTGTACCTTGAGCTTCACATACTGGAAGGCTTTGCCGAGCTTCTGCTGGAAAGAAAAGAGGGGAAGAAGAAACACGCTTGGTGGGTGCAAAGAGCAACAGCACAAGCCACGCATCTCCCTGTGCCAGCCCAGCCCTGAGCACAGCAGGTCTCTCCAACCATCCCCACCCAGCACTGTGACTGGTGATGCTCTTTGAGCCAAAGGTCTGAGGGGAAGCCTTCCTTCTGCCTGGCCCTTGCCCACACGCGCTTCCTCTACCTGCAGAGGGAAGGTCTGAATGGCCTCTTTGTCCACATCGTAGGTAAAGGAGCCAAGGAGAGTTTCTTCCTCGCCCTCCTTCTGCATTCCCTTCAAGACAGAGCAGCAGCGTGAGCCCCACAACACCAAGGCCCAAACGGGGCAGAATGCACGACAAGGCAATGCCTCTTCTCCYCAGGGCATATTTCCCCCCACCACCACCACCACCGTAGCCCAAGCAGCAGAGACTTACAGAAACACTGAAGTCTCGCGGGGCGCTGCTGACCGTGCCGCTCGGCGAGACAGCCTTGTAAATGTGCTGCACAGTGACAGCAGCTGGCCAGATGYGGGCGGGCAGCTGAATGACCACGTGCCCCTGGGAGCCCTGGAAGGGCCAGCACTGTCCCGGTGTCACGTCAGGCTGCAAGCACAAGAGGACAGCAAGAAATGCAGAGGGTGTCATGGGGACAGCACCAGTGCTGGAGGAACTGGAAGCGCACGCAGCCCTTCTGCTCCGGTACCTGCAGAATGGTATCTGGCGGGTTGGCAGCACACAGCAACCAGAAGACCTTGCAGAGCCAACTCCCTGCCCGGGCGTAAGTGGGGGAAGTCCTCTGCACATCAATGGCAGCTCCTGAAAGGCAGATGGAGCTGCTGCCTGCCAGCTGCCACAGCGCGCCTGCTTCCAGGGCATTTCCAACAGTGCCCACCGGCTGGAGGCCCAGCGGAGCTCGTGCTGTGTGCGCAGCACAGCCTAGGGCAGCCTCTCCCTTTGGGTCGATGGGAATGCTCAGGGGAGAGAAGAGAACCTCTGAGTGGGCACAAGAACCCAAGACAGCAGCGCCAGAGGCACCTTTGGGATGGCGCAGCCCCCGGGCAGGAGCGGCTGTGGGTCAGAGACAGCCCCTCTGCCACAGCCTTGCTCCTGCATCCCCATGTGTCCTTTCATGTCCYGCAGCCCTGGTGAGCAGGGGCTGCCACGCAGCCTCCCTAGGGACACCAGCACAGCACAGGGAGACTTGTGTGCCTGCGTGCTCACCTGAACTCTTCAGAGCCCAGTCAGAGAGCTGCACGTGGCCTTCGTCGAGCAGGGCCTCTCTCATTTGTTGCACGTCCTGACAAAGACACAAGCAGACACAGGAAAGGACCACCTCAGCAGGCAGCTGGCAGGCCTGCTAGACCTAGCACAGACGAAAGGCAAGAGCCTGCCTCACAAAATGCAAGGGCCACCTTGTGCAAAGCCCTGAATCCCTCCACTCTTTGTGAASCGAGAAGTGTCTTGTCAGCGCTCCCGCTCAGCCAAGGTGTCTSTCACCAAATGCAGCCTCACCTGCTTCACACTGCTGATCTCAGCACTCAGGCGCACAACCTGCCCCTTGAGGAGCTCCATCTGGTTGGCTTGTTCAGCCAGCAAGCTCCTCAGGTCCCTGCAGAGAGCGGGAACGTTGGGCTTGAGAGCTGCCCATCCCCTGCGGAGAGCCTCACAGCCCGGAGCAGAGAAGAGCTCCTGGAGCTTGGGCCCCTCCTGCTCTGCCCGTCGGGGCAGTGCCTTCCCTTCCCCCTGCAGCCTCAGCCAAAGGGCCACACAAGGAGGCCTGCTAGGACATGCAAGGAGCACATGCCCCGCTGACACTGTGCTGTGAAAGGAGTCCCCAGGCACAGGGTGTCTCACTCTTTAGCGGTGACGTCCTCAAAGAGCCATCCCAGGAAGCCCTGAAAGACAAGAGCTTGCCGTGAGCACAGGCGCTACCCCAAGTGCCTGGGCTTCCCACAGACGCCGCTCCAGGAAGCCCAGCACCACTTGCTGCTTCCCTGCGGCCAAAGGAAGCTGGGTCGAGCTTCCCGCTGCAGGGCACGGCAGCGTGTAGGGATGGATGCAGCCCGTGCCAGCCCCTCTCCTTGGCAGCCGTTACCTGTCCTGCAGCTCGCGCCCCTGCCTCTGGTGCCTCTTTCCTCGGCAGAGTCCAGGCTGGCAGCATCATCACGCAGTAGCCACTCACTGCAATTCACAGCAGCAGGAGACAGCGGGGTTACTGGGCTAACGGGACCCTTGTAGAGAGCATCTCTGCAGCTGCCTCCAGTGCAGCCAAGGGCAGCAGGACGCGGCCCCAGAGGCTCTCCTGGGCCTCCAGCCTCCAGCAGCGCTGGGCTGCTTCCTGACGGCACCTCTTTGCTCACAAATACTCACCAATGCCGACACAGGTCCACAAAAGGGCTTTCCAGAACACATTATTCCTCAGGGGAATCCTTTTCCTACAAAAGAGGGAGTCCTCTTATTACCAAAGGAGAGTGGCAGGGCTGGCGAGCCTGGCAGGCCATCGTGCAGCAAAGGGCCGCAAGAGCAACTCCACAGGAGCCATCAAAAGATTCCAGGGAAGCGGGCAGATGTCCACGGGGAAGCCAGAAAGGAGCCTGCACACTGGGTTTGCTTTCTCCTTGGCTATAAAACCAGAGATGGCCTCTGGGAGATGAGGGAGCCCTCGAGGATGTTGCGGTGGGGTGGGCCAGGGGACACACTCACATGCTGGAGACACAGGTGCCAGGGAGTCTCCGTATTAAGATGAGAAGCATTGCCAGGCAGCTGGTGATCCGGTGGAAGATCCCTGGGCGAGAAGGAAGAGTGGCAATGGAGGTGGCCTCCGTGCGGGGCCTCCCGCACGATGCCCAGGCCTTTCAGCTCTGCACGGCAGGCTCGCACTGAGCCCCACTCRCTGAYGCCCTGTGTAGGGGCCGTGCCACGGCCGTGCCTCGCAGCAGGACACCTCGGGGAGCTGAGGAGCCGTCCCCTGCAGGCACTGCCGCCGCCACAGCTGGGCCGGGCGGGCTCCAGAGGTGCGTGCCACGGCCACGCAGGAGCCAAAGAGCAGGCGAGAGGTAGGTAACTGCAGCGGGGTCGTGGGCCTGCTCTAAACCCTCCCTGGGACCCTGCTCTGGCATCATAGGATTCTCCTGGGGTGCATTAAGAAGAGAGTCTCCAGCAGGCTGACATGGGTGATTGTCCCCCTATACACAGCCCTGGTGAGGCCACATCTGGAGACAGTTTTGGGCTCCCCAGGACAAGAGGGATGTGGAGCTGCTGGAGAGAGTCCAGCGCAGGGCTACGAGGATGATCAGAGGCCTGGAACATCCGCCCTGTGAGCAAAGGCTGAGGGAGCTGGGCCTGTTCAGCCTGGAGAAGAGAAGGCTGAGGGGGAACCTTATCATTGCCTATAAACACCTCAAGGGAGGCAGTGAGGAGGAGGAGGGGGGCGGCCTCTTTTCAGTGGTGGCCAGCGATAGGACTAGAGGAAACAGCCACAAGCAGAGGCACCAAAAGTTCCACAGGAACTTAAGGAAACACTTCTTGACAGTGAGGGTGACAGAACCCTGGCACAGAGAGGTTGTGGAGGCTCCTTCTCTGCAGATCTTTAAAACCCACTTGGACGCAGTCCTGTGCCATGTGCTCTAGGTGACCCTGCGTGAGCAGGGAGGTTGGACTAGATGAGTTGTGAGGTCCCTTCCCTTCCAACCTTAAGCATTCTGTGATTCTATGATTCCATTATTTGTGCCCGGCACCAAGGCCTGCACAAGCCATGTTGGGGAGAAGCTCCAGCGTAGCCGAGGGATGGGCGCGCGAGGGCTTCCCAGGGAGCCTGGGCAGCGCCACACTCACCAGCGTTGCCCCTGGCGTGCTCCCTGGTGCTCACGGGCACCTTGGTGGCCACGCTGAGGACGGCCGCAGACACCGCGGCCCTCTGCAGCACCTGGGTGTCCGGCTCCGCAGGAGCGGCCCGTGCCGCCCAGCGACACCCTGGCCGCGCCTGGGGCTGCCTCCTGGCCATGGCTGCCAGGAGCCAGATGTGGCCTGGCTTCCTCGTGCGCACACACACACACACACACACACACAGCCTTTTCACCACCGCAGGCAAAAAGACCCCAAGCGCCCCAGAAGGAGCCAACCCGCCAAGCACAACTGGTCGTGAGACCGCGCTGAGCTCCGAGCGGCAGGCTGAGGGGGGCCCCGGCCCTGCGCCTATAAGGGCTGCCCGCCTGTGACCTCACACACAGCCGGGCGGTGGCGCGAAGCCTGCCGCGATGTCACACGCCAGCAGGAGCCCACCACATCCCCCCGTGCACCCTGTGTCAGGGACACACGTGGGGACACACAGAGGAGCTCCCGAGGGGCCCCAGCCCGCTCGTCCTTCTGCTCTTGTGCACACTCGTTCCTCGTGCGCTGCTTGTTCTCCTTGGTTCATGTTTCCTCTTGCAGTCCTACATTCCTTCGTTAGCTTGGACATGTCCTGGCGGAGAAAGGGAACCTTGGGGGCTCTTCTTCCCCACTCTCCTTCTCCCCCTTTCTGAGACCAACATCTTCCCCTTCACCTCTCTGCATGCTTACATCCACAAGCCTCACATGGAGTCAGAATAGTAGGAGAAGCCTSACAGAAGGTCCTTCCTTCTTATGTGCATCAGGCTCTTAGGACTTTTCCTTCCATAATGGACAGTCACCTAAGTAGCCCTTTCCAAGAAAACACGCTGCTGAAACAAGGCTTGGCTTCAGCAGGCCGTAGGCACCCTCTAGTTTGCCACTCAGGGGCCTTGCCACACAGAGGGACAGAGAATCACACAATCTAGTGCCTGTGTTCAGACTGTTGGGCCTTCCTTCCCACTAGATCTCCACTAGAGATCAT
>NW_020455570.1:680620-682912 GCF_003342845.1 Nothoprocta perdicaria
TGGCTCCTCAACACCTTCTTCTCCGTTTTATGCCTGGAGATTCTCTCTAGGATGAACTACTTTCCAGGGACAGAGGTGAGGCTGACCGGCCTGTAATTGCCCAGCTCCTCCCTCTTGCCCTTTTGGAAGACTGCAGTGACATTGGCTCTCTTCCAGTCCTCGGGTACCTCCCCTCCAAGATGATGGAGAGAGGCTGAGCAATAACCTTGGCCACTTCCCTCAGCACTCTTGGGTGCATCCCTTTCGGGCCCATAGATTTTTGAGTGGCCAGTTTGCCTAAGCGATCCCTAGCCCATTCTTCTCAACCTGCGGAAGGTCTTCCTTTAGCCCATTTATATCTCTGTCACCTGAGCCCTGCAGTTCATGGAGAGAGGCCTTGGCAGTAAACACAGAGGCAAGGAAGGCATTTAGTWACTCTGCCTTCTCAGCATCCTCCGTCACCAAGTATAAGCTTCCCAGTATAAGAGGGACGTGGAGCTCCCAGAGAGGGTCCAGCAGAGAGCGACAAAGATGATGAAGGGAATGGAACATCTGTCGTATGAGGAGACACTGASTGAGTCGGGCCTGTYCATCTTGGAGAAGAGAAGGCTRAGAGGGGATCTGATTTACATGTATAAATACATGAAGGCAGAATGTAGGGAGGAAGGGGCCAAGCTCTTCTCAGTGGTGGCCAGTGTCAGGACAAGAGGAAATGGGTAGAAGTTGAAACCCAGGAAGTTCCATTTCCAGGTGAGGAAGAGCTCCTTTCCTGTGAGGGTGCCAGATTTGCCCAGGGAGGTTGTGGAGTCTCCTTCCCTGGAGGTCTTCAAAACCCGCCTGGATTCCACCCTGTGCCACATGCTCTATTGTCCCTGCTGGAGCAGGAAGCTTGAACTAGATGATCTCCAGAGGTCCCTTCCAACCTTGAACATTCTGTGTGATCCTGTGTGATTCCGTGTGAAGCCCAGAACTGTTGCCAATACTCCGTGCGGCCCCACGAGAGCTGAGTAGAGGGACAGGATCCCCTCCCTTCACCTGCTGGCAACACTCCTCCTCATGCAGGCCACGATCCCATTGGTCTTCAGGGCCACGAGGACAAGAAGGAGGTGGCGTCCTCCTGGAAGGAGAATCCACAGCCTCACAGGAAAGAAGCTCTTCCTCACCTGCAGATGGAACTTCCTGTGTTTCAGCTTACACACAATTCCTCTAGTCCTGTCACTGGACACTAATGAGGAGAGCTTGGCCCCTTCCTCCCTACAATCTCCCTTCATGTATTTATACATGTTAATCAGATCCCCTCTCAGCCTTCTCTTTTCGAGGACGAACAGGCCCAACTCACTCAGTCTCTTCTCATACGAGAGATGTTCCATTCACATAATCATCCTTCTTTATCGCTTTCGGCTGGACCCTCTCTAGGAGCTCCACGTCCCTCTTATACTCCAGGTGCGGCCTCCCCAGAGCTGAGTAGAGGGGCAGGATCCCTTCCCTTGTCCTGCTGGCAACACTCCTCCTCATGCAGGCCACGATCCCATTGGCCTTCCTAGCCACGAGGACAAGAAGGCCACCTAGAGCACAGTGCAGAGAGTCGCATCCAAGCAGGCAAGGAAGCTCTGCAAACATGCAGATTCCCCAGCCCTTCTGGGCAGCCTCTTCCAGTACTCTGCTACCCGACCAGGAAAGGACTTCTTCCGCATATGGACATGCAGCTTCCTGGGTTTCCATTTGTCCCCACTTTGTGCCCCCTTGTCCTCTCACTGGCCACCACTGAGAAGAGTTTAGCCCCACGCACTTACATTCTGCCCTCAGTTACTTGCGCATGTTGATCAGATGGCCTCTCATTCTTCTCTTCTCCAGGCCCAACAGGCCTAGCCTGCTTAGTCTTTCCTCAGACAAGAGATGCTCAAGTCCCTTAATCATCCTTGCCGCTTTACGCTGGACCTTCTCTCAGACTTGCATGTCCCTCTTGCACTGGGGAGCCCAGACATGCCCACAACATTGCAGAGGTGGCCTCAACAGAGCTCATTACAACGGGAGGATCCCCCTCCTCCCTCCCTCCCTCCCTCCTCTATTGGTGACACTTCTCCTCATGCAGGCCAGGATGCCCTTGGCCTTCTTGGCCACAAAACACACCGCTGCCTCCTGGCTAACTTGTTCCCAACCAGGACTTGCAGGTGAGCACACATGTGCCTGGTCCCCTCCTGCAAGGCCACGACTGTGGAAGTGCCCCTGTATGCCCAAAACGTGGAGCCTTTTCCTGGGCACGCTTTGCAAGGATCAACAAAGGAGCCATTTCAGGAACGTCTTCAACAAATG
>NW_020455571.1:0-18825 GCF_003342845.1 Nothoprocta perdicaria
GTCAACTGAGAAGGGGGAAAAGGACTCTGTACTCCCTATCCACCAAAGACAGTAACAGCGGAAAAAGATCCCACGTTTTTACAGCTTAAAACTACTTGGAAATATCCGTTTTTAACGGTGCGTAGATGTGCACAAGAGCCAGGCGCCTTTCGATTTTGCACTTGCTTCTTACTTTTATACACATATATATGAGTATATACGATGAGTCTGTACGATCAATTTATCCCGTGCGGGTTTATCCAGCTCAGAGGGGCGACGGGTTGCGGCCAGAGGGCTCGAAAGCGGGGCTGAGCTCAGCCTGAGTCTCGATTTTGGTTTAAAAAAAAAAAAAAAAAAAGCCCCATCCCTGCCGCTCGGGACATTTGGGTGCTTGGGTGCTACCTCCCCGCTCGCTAAAAGTGGGTGCCCAAGTGCTGCGGCTTGGCCGGGCTGCAGCAAGCCCACGCGTCGCGCGTGGGACTCGCTTTCGGCTTCCAAATAATGGAGGAAAAAAAAAAAGTTTAACCGAGGCTTTAGTTAAATGTCATTAGGAGAAACGTCCGCATGCCGGGTCAGGGGGAAACAATCCCGTTCGGTGGCGACAGGAAGGCGACAGGGATGGAAAGAGCCCCGGTGACGTTCAGAGCTGCTGGGATTAACGCCCACTACTTGGACAGTCATTAGCCCCCGCCTCGGCCGGGTCCCAGGTCCCCTCCTGGCACCTTGGAGCCCAAATGAGATCCTCGCTCTGTACAACGGGATGGGGGCGGAGGTGGCGGCGAAAGAGAAGGAAAACGCGAGCAAAGCCCGTCCCCGGAGCCGCAGTGAGCAGAGTATTACATGTACAAACACCCAAACACGAGCCGCGCAGTACAAAGCGCTGGAAAATCCAGCGCAGCCACATAAAAAGAGCAGTTAAGTAGGAAGTGGTGTAGAAGTGTTGTCATTTATTTTGCCTTCCCCTTACAGCTGGTCCGCATAAAGCGCGGTGCGAGCTGGGCGGGGGGGGTTGGTTTGAGCGGTGAACGCTGCGTGAACCGGGCGGCCCCGAGGCGGGAGGAGAGGCCGAGGGGCTCCGGGGGGGTGGAGGGAGCGGAGCCCCCTCCCAGTGTCGGGGCTGCTGCCGTCGGGTCCCGGGCAGCGCCGCGCTCGGCCCCGACGGCCACGGGATGGCGCCGCGGCGGCCGCTCGCACCTGCGGAGCTGAGCGGCGTCTCACCTGGGCCCGGCCGGGTTCGGTTCGGTCCGGACCCGGTTCGACCCGGTCCCCCCGTCCCGGCAGCCCCGGGGCTCCGTCGTCGAGGGCGGCAGCAGGGGCTGGGAGAAGGCCAGGCCAGTGGCACCGCTCATCTTAACGAACGGCAATAAAAGCACGATTGGAAGTGACAGTTCGGCGTTTATGGACTGCCCGGCTGCGCGTTCCGTCGCGGAGCCTCCGCGGCCCTCCGGCGGGGTCACGCAGAACAACCATTCCCGGGATTTTCGCCCGTCGAGGGGGAGCGAGGGGATTACGTGGTCGGGGGTGGGGGGCGCAAGGGAGATAGGGGAAATTCGGATCCGGACGCAGAGAATTTGTCCATAAAAGTTAGGAGCGAAGCTTCGGAGAGGGAAAAACAAACAAACAAACAAAAAAGGCAAGTCAGGGTGAGCGAAATGACAGGCCAACATCAGTGTCTGCAAAGGGAAAAGATCGAAGTTTGCCCAAGAGCGAAACTGAAAACACCCTCTTTCCTTCCCTTCCCTTTCTTGGGAGGCTGCACGAAGTTGCTATTTCAGGTGACAAGGAAGAGAGCAAATCCCCTGCCCGATGCAGGTCCCCCCGCCCCGACACAGTGACCACAAAAATAAGAAAAAAGGAGAAAAAAAAAGGCAATTAATTCCGAAGTTGCTTCTCACTGTCACTCATCAAAAACGGCAAAATCCTGATCCGAATGCCACAAAATAAACTAAAAGCGATGCTCGATTAACAAAGCGCCCGCCACCCGCCATGCGATCCCCCTCTCCCTGATCCTGGCGCGTTCAGGTGAGCGCTCCCATCTCCTCCCGCAAGGGAAACCTCCACCCGGCCCGTAGGGAAGCGCCGGGGACAGTAGTGGGGTCGAGACGGAGAAAAGAGGCTGTTTGCTGCTTTATTAGTGTTGAGCCTCCTCTAATTACGAGAAAACGCCGCGCTTGGGCTGAAACCACGTGTCGTCTTTTGCTTGTAAAATACGTTCCAAGTAACTCTCTTCTGTCTATAAAATACAACGGAGGGGATATAAATAAACCGCCGTCCATTTGTTTAATGCTCTTTTAGCCAAATTGACTGGCCGGGTTGGAATTCGACATAAAAGCTTTAGTTTGCAAAACATCCGCACTGCAACGTCTGGGAGTCGCGGCAGCCGACGGGCACGTTTGTTGCATTAAACCCCTCGAAACAGCTTCGAATTTTGCTTTTTCTTCCCATTTTGCAGCCCATCCACCCTCTCCCCCCGCGTCTGGGCGCCCGCGCCTGTTTTTCTCCAAATGAAGTATTTTACGTGATCGATGGAAGGAGTCGTTTGGCCCATAATTAGGTCAATAAAATCAATGTTTATTCCTCTGATGGCCTGAAAGCTAATAAATTCCTCTTTTATATTCGCTCCCTTCGAAGATTAAAAACGAGTGGCCCGCGCCAGCGCTCGCCCGTCCGTCGGGGCCAGCGGCTCCCCCTGTTACTCGCCGCCCCCCAAAACCTTCATCCCCCATCGCGGCCCCTCGACGGCGCTTTCGGTTTGTCAACGCAGGACATTTCGCAGCGAATCCAGATCTACCCTAAATCATGCCCTCCCTGCTCCTGTCTCGCAAATTGCTTCATTTCGCCTCATTCCTCTGCGACCCCCTGATTAAATAATAATAAAAAACGTATTTCCTTGGGCACCCAAGGAGGCTTGAAGGCGCCTTGGAGAAATCCTATTAGAGTTTGGAAACGGACAGGTTAAAGAAGAGGGGGGGAAAAAAAGCGACGTTTTTTATTTTGTAGCAATTGCGAGCAAAAAGCACCCCCGTCCTAATCAGATCAATATAGAGACACACAAATCTTTGCAAAGGTTCAGCAGTTTACAGTGGGCTCCAGACCTTTGACATACATTGCAGATTAATTGGGCACTGTCGGGGGGCGGGCGGGGGGAGGTGGGATTCCAGTTAATTAGTCGAGAAATGAATAAAAACTAAACATTATCGGAATTGTCTGCGGGTCCCGGTTTGTTAGTGGGGATTTGGGGATCAGCTTTTGTGTGCCGTAAATTGGATCTGAGTAGCGTGGTGCTGTCTTACACTGTCGTTTTGTGAACTGGCGACAGCTCGAGTCCATGGGAAAACTTAAAGGGAACCTGGGGCCGGCCACGGAGCCTCATTATCTCATGTCGCAGACCATCTTTTGGGGAGAGCTTTTAATCAACACTGGCACCCGAACCGTCCCCTCCAACCTGGGCGAACCCCGGCACCTTCGCGGCCCCCGCGACTCTCCGGCCGCTGCACGATGCCACCCTGCGAAATGAGGGATTAAATGCACAAATGCACAGCGCACATAGGCGCTGCGGAAGCAGGTCCGCGGAGCCGCCGGTACTCGGTGCCTGCGGACTCTTCTCTGCTCCGCAGCCGCCGCGACATCGCGGCTGGCCTGTCCCTCTGCCCTCCGGCCGCAGGGAGGCAGGAAAACCGGGGTTCCCTTAGCCCGCAGCAAGGTGGATCCGAGGGAGGATCCCAGGGAGGATCGCCAAGGATCCGGGTGGTGGGAACGGGCAGAGAGAAGGGAAGGGGCCGGGGATGCGCGGGGCGCTTTGCCTGCGGCCGCAGGACACGAGCAGCGTTTAGCAACGACGGTGACCGCTGCTGCCGCAGTAACCCCGTCCCGTCCCGCCCTGTCCCCGCCGCCAGGGTCCGGGGAGCCGCCGGGCTCCGGCTCGCGGACGGGCTCGGACAAGGTGGTAGTTCCCAGTGGGTTCCCAGTTCCGGAGCCGAGCGGGGACAGTCGCTGTTGCCCTGCGGACGGAGGTGGCCCCGGACTGCGCGCGCCCCAGGCCCGGACAGGGCGGCCCAGCCAGTGGCCAGGCTGTCACTGTCACCCCGGGACTGTAGTTAACGGCGGGGCCACTGGGCGATCCCCTTCCTTCGTGCATTCCCGCACCTTCCCGTACCGGGACGCGCCCGGGGACTCGAAGCCGCGACCGGGGCGCCGGTCCCAGAGGGAAGCAGGACCTGGAGGGAAGCAGGACCTCCGCCCAGGATCCTGGTCGAGCACAGGTGGCTTCGCCCCTGTCCACACACGGGTAGGGGGCACGGAAGAAATAATGGCCCAAAGAGAGGCGAAACAACTGCGCCTCTGCCTACGGGAAGATCTGCAAACAACAAGAAAAAAATGAAAAGAAAAATAATGAAGGTGGAAAAATAAGCAGCCCCCTAGTCTATCCTCCGGCCATTCGCTCTATCTCGGCCCGTTTAACCTGGAGCCCCGTGCCCGGCGGAGCAAACGGGATAACAAGCGCAGCGGACCGCGGAGCCTCCCGCGGGCCCCGGCGCAGCGGGGCTGGAACCCGCCCGGCCCCTGCCCACTTAAGCGCAGTAATTGGGTGCGCTTAAAAACCCGCCCCGCCAGCGAGGCTATTGTCCTTCCCTGCCGCCCCCGCGTGTGAAACATTGTCATTAGGCGTCTAATATCGGCCCCGCTTGCAGGGGGGAGTGGGGGGGAAAAAGCGACCCAGTGACAACGCAACGGGGGCTGTGTGTGAACTCGCAGCGCTCGCTGGCCGGCGCGATGCGAAGCGGGTTAATATCAGTTAGCAGCTCTGCAGTGACCTGTAAAGTTGCCTCTCTAGAAAGATTCTTGATGTATTACTTAACATGGCTACACAGTTATCTGTCTCGGCATTAATGCGTCCATTAAATCACTGTTGAGTAGCATCAAGCTACTCCCGAGTCTTCCCGTCCCCTGGGAATATGGTTTCTAAACGGGATCAAACATGTGATGCTGACAAGTCATGAGATAAGTTATAATTAATTAGGGTTTGCTACATCCACGGCAATGGGTACTTGGGGGAGCGGGCATGGACCGGGCCATTAAGGACTCGAGCCGGCCGGGCGGATCTATAATATTGAATTAGAAAAAGAGCGGGGAAAAAAAAAGTAATAATCAAAGGTGGTCGAGGAAAACTGCAACCCTGTAGCTTTCAGGACGCAGTCAAGATTAAAGTCGCTCTTGATGAGAAACACACCACCCCCTCCTTAATGCAAACCATGGGGAGACGCCCGCTGGGGACGGCTTCCTAGGGCGGGGGGCGACCTGCGACGGGGGACGAGGAGGAGGCAGCCCGGCACGGGCAGCGGCCGAGGGAAACGCGCCGCCCTCTCTGGGTCCCTTCTATTGATTTATTTATGATTTATTTTCCCCCAGCTCTTTTCCCCATGTTCTCCCCCGCCCGGGCTGCCCGCCCCCATCGCCGCAGCGTCGCGGCGCTTCTTTGCCCGCGCTCCGCTCGCAGAGGCCCTGGAGGTGAGAGGGCGCTGCGGTGGCAGGACAGATTTACACAGAGTCGCAGCTGTCCCCCAGCTTGCCCCGACAGCCGCCAGAAACGGCCAGTGGTGCCGCGCAGTCTGGGGAAGTCGGCAGGTTCACTTCGTTTTTTTTTTTTTTTTTTTTTTTTTTCCTTCCCCCTTTCCCGTTTTTTTTTTTCCTCCTCCTTCTCCCACTTCTTAGTCCCATTCCCCTTTTCTTATGGCACAACACAAAGCAGGGGGAGGTGATCCAGCCCCTTATGCTCCCTGGTCCTTCCTGCCCACCAGGAAGACCAATATCACAGCCGAGATCCCCAAGTCCCTTCCTGGCACCTCTTCCCTGTTACCACCCAGCTCTCCGGCTCCACGGCCTTACACCTGCAGAGAAGGCCAGACAAGGCTGTTTGGTGCTCACCACCCCGTAAATCCTGGCTAATTCTCAGCTCCCTGCCCCCAGGCAGCAAGTCAGAGGGGAGATAACCCACCTTAGCCTGCTGCCTCCCAACCATCCCACCTTGATGACAGAGGTTATCCAGATGCCTCTGGAATCTGGCCAGTTGGAGCTGCCATCTTCATCCATGGAGAGCACTAAGGCTGCATTCCCCAGGTCCCCAACCTAAGGGCCTGTTGCCACCTCCTCGTGCCTGCTGAAACCTCTCCTCAAGGCAGCTCTTGAGCGTGGCGTCTGGCGGGGCCAGGTCCACTCATCCCAGCTGCTCCCTGAGCAAGGACAGCCGCATAGGCTGTTGCAGAGGGAGCCTAAGGGACAGCGGGGACACATATCCAGAGTCACATGCCAAATACATCCCATGAGCACAAGATGCAGCCCAATGTCACATCGTTCAACTCCATGCAAACGCTTCCGAACAGGCGACATTATGCTTTAGATCGTACAAAGATCTGAAGTATAAAAGCCATGCAAACAACACTGAGGTCTCCTGATGGATCCTGCATCCCCACATTAGGTACCCACATTCCCCCGAGCAAGTTTTGGGCAGCAAAGTGCCCAAGAAAAGGACACACAGAACTTCACAAGCCATGGACAAAGAACTGCCAAGTCAATGAGCTGCTCTGAGCACCTCTGCTTGGTGTCACACTCTGCTTGGGACCTTCAGCTGTGATGCCTCTCCTACCACTAAGCGCTGCAGCTGGAGTCTCCCCTTCTCCCCCAAAAGCCCAGAGGAGGTTTCTCATCACCCTGTGCCTGTTGTTGCTCTCATTCCAGTGGTTATTTCCCAATTGCACAAAGTCAAAGAGTTTCAACAGCTCTAAGACTGGGGATGGTTCACGTCCTCCCCCTTGCCTAGCCGGGAGCTAGGAAAGTAGAGAAAACCTGACCCATGTGAGGCAAGTGTGGGGACCTGAAAACAGGTCCCTCTGCTCCTGGCGAAAGCCCTGGGCTGCGGTTATAGCCGGAGGCAAGCACTCGAGATTCCACTAAAATCTTTGGGAACATCTAAGGGTTCGGCACTTCTCAAAATCTCTTCAGGCTTCTTCGGATGCCTGGAGAGGGATTTCACATCTTCTCATCTAACTGCTGAGTTTCAAGTCCCTGGCCAGCAGAATAGGCTGTGCGCCTTCGCCTGTTTTATCTAGGCCACCTATCACTACGGTGCTAAAATTATGAGATAACCACCTCTTTCACAGCAAAATTCATTCCAGGGAAGATGACAGACAAAGACATCAAAAAGGGGGATAGAAGTCAACCCCTTCATTGCCTGGTGGAAAAAGGGGTGATTTTCCACACTGTCTTCCTTTTGGATTTGAAGTTTATTGGGATGATTCTGCCAAACACCAGGAGACATCACAAGGACTGGTGAGGTCAAGAATATCTTGCTGGAAACTTCGTTGGGGGTGGTTTTGTTCTTCCAGTATATGCTTGGATGCAATTTTTGCAGGCTAGGCAAGTTTGTAGGCAAGGCACAATAAACAAAACCCATGGGAAGTGCCAAAGGATGCAATAAAATGCTATTTTTAACACTCCTTTTCTTTTTTTTTTCTGTTCTTTTTTGGCCAGGCTCACACTGATGTGGTGGCATTTAAAAGAGACGCATAAATCCCCATGCAAGACCGGAGAATCTAGACACCACAGCCTCTGATGGTCCTTAGGTAGAGGTTGTGTCAAACTTGTGCCCAGTGAGTCCCCAGTCAAACAYTAAGCCAAGTTCAAGGTCTCGTTTGCTTGACATGACTTGGATCCTGCCTGCCGGAGGAATTGCTTTCCCTCCTGTGAGGTGGGATCACTGGGAGATGCCTGAACTTGTACCAGGACTTGGCTCAAGGGCGAGTGCTGACAGCAGGCTTTGCTGGCAAGGCCATCCACTTCTCACCTCCATCTACCAAAGCCTGCACTTTGGAGATCCTTTATTTTTGATTCTCCAGCCAGGATTTCCCAGCTGGGAAGATGCAGCTGTCCTGCCTTTGGGCTCCTGCTGCTCTCTGCAGAGCAGCTACAMGAGCAATGAAGCCTCCCAGAAGTGCTGGGCTCGCTCCATGTCCCTGAGATGGGATGTATCTGCATATAGACATTGTCCACACCTGGGAATTTGGGATATGTTCTGCCTAGACGTGTTTTCCAAGCATCCAGGTGCTCAAATATCTCAGCCACCTTATAGGTCTACCTAGGATCAGTCATGATCAGAGTGTCTGTCCAGCTGAAGCAGCCCTGAGGATGGAGCAGTGGGCTGGGAGCATCTCATTAGGATGAAGTTAGGGACCTCCAGAAGACACGTTTCCAAATGTGCAGTTTTTCTTGCATGACACACAGGGTCTCTCTTGTCAATAAATATCCTATTTRAATATTTCACTAAGCTTTCATGCTGCGCTTTAATCTCACGACACAGCCTCAGCCAATAAACCTAAAAGTCAATTAATGAGTCCCTAAGGGATCCACCAAAAGCGAAGAAGTCTCCCAATAATTTCTCCAGGCTTCAGGTCAAGCCCTAACCACATACAGACCYAGAGGTGTGTGTGCACCCTGCCCACACATCCATGGTGCCCAAGGTCCTGAGAAGAGGGGTGAGAGCCCAACTGCCTCCTGCCTTTGCTCTCTGTGCCCGTCTCCACCAGATTTGCATGGCAATCGGGTGGCTCTCACACCTAGTGCATTTTTCTTGTGGCTGAGTGTCAGCAGTGAAATCAAATCCCTTCTTTTGACCCAGGAATATGGGTGGCAGAAGGACAGGTGCTGCCTCCAAGGAAGTGTGGCATTCCTATCTGCAGGAACATCCATCATTTCTATGCTGAGAAGGAGAGCAACAAGCCATACCCCCCGCTTGGTATTGCTGTGTGCATTCAAAGGCGTCTCCTTCTTTAATGGGTCCTTAGCAAGAACGCACCTYGTCATCTGTCATCTCACCCTGACACCTTCCTTGATGCAAAGAGCTCCCATGCTTTGGAAAGGGGTTTCAGCAGCGCATGTGAGCCGGACATGAGGAGTGCGGCACCTATAATCATGGGGCAAGACACATTTAATGCCCTTGCCCAGGAAAGAGGGACAAGCTCAGACTCCCTATATTCTCCTCTGTCTCCATTGCCGGAGATGAGACCCAGCTTCTCAGGGCAACGATTCCGCCGGCAGCAAAGGAAAGCGGCAGGGAGACACGGACGTGGCCGGGAGCTCCTTCCTCCCACCTCCTTCCCGCTGCTGGGAGCAGAGATACCCCCGCTCAGTGCCAAGCTGACTCAGATCGGCTTCCCTCGCTCCTAGGAACGAGGGGGTGAATCATAGCTTTGACCTACAATTTGGAGCCTGCTTTCTTCCCAGGGCTTTAAGGAAATCTCATGTTAAATCCATAACCGAGTCCTAAGGGAGACAGGCAAAACATCCTCTGACACGGCTGACCTCCTTTTCTCTCTTCCCCAAGAAGATGTTTCTCAAGGAAAGGAGCCAAAACTTCAGCTTAGGGAAATGCGCCGCGCTCGGCTGCACCGGGCGCTGCTGCTAAGCTGCTCCCATGCAAATCCCCCCGCCTGGACCGCGGGCTTTCGCAAGGCTTCCCTTGGCTGCCGGTAGCCGGCTTCATGCAAACACAGCCCTGCCGCAAACCCACCGGCGGCGGCCGGGAATGACAACAGCTGATTGTGACGCTCGCACGGTGAATCTCCCTTTTTTCCCCTCCAAGGGTTTGGCAGCACGGCGCTGATTTTCTTTTCAAAACCTTGCCTGGCAAACGTCTTCCTATCTCATAGCCTCATGCAAGCACAACGCTCTGTAATTACYGGGTCCGAGTCTTTCATTCAAGTGCCTTCAAGGACTTTGAAGCATAAAGTATCCTGGCTCGGGGGCCCCTGGGGCAAGAACCTAAGGATTACTTTGCTCAATTTACTTATGAGTAAACTGAGGCACAGAGGGAGAACCTCTAATTTTCACGAGTCTGTTCATTCAAGGTTCCTCATTTTCCACACTCCCAACTCAAAAATGCCCTCGAGGCTTCAGTATTCAGGACTGCTGAGCAACCAAATATTCGGCGGAAGGATTTTGCAGCACTCCGGAAAGGCAACTCTGTCATCTCACAAAACGCCCACTCATATATTAAAAAAAAAAAAAAAAAAAAAAAAAAAAAAAGCCCCCCCAAAAACAGGGCATCCAAAACTGGCGGCTTGGTAGCTCAGGCTGATCACAGAGTGTGCTGTTCATGAGCCCCAGTTCTCAACCCTTCCGCACCATCCAAGAGCTATCTGGAAGGAGGAAAGAGGAAGGCAGGTAACTTTTTACCCTCCCTTCTGGCCCAAAGGCTCTGCATGTGGGCAAAGAGTGGGAGATATTTCCAGCTGCTTGGCTTTGTAGGCTGCTTTGTGGGTCTCATTTCCCACCATGCTTAAGTGCCCTTTTTAACTAAGTTACACTTCAGCTCAGGCACCAACTTCCCTCTCATTTGTCACTCAGGATCTTGCACCAAAAAGAAAGACTGGCTATTGAGTGGCTTCTCCAGGGTCTCGTATAGGGCAGATTCCARCCTTTTCACCCATATTACAGGTGCTGAGCTGTCCTCAGCGCAGCTCCTCAGGTCTCTAAACAGAAGTGAGTACCTGYAATAATTGCCACTTTCATTGGAACCACTATCAGTCTCTCTCCTCCTTCCTGCTCCCTGTTTTCACAAAGGTCTTAGGAAACTTTGACCCATTGGTCAACTTTGACTGCAACTACCTTTCACATTCAGAAGGTATGGGGGAAGAGGGTGAAGGGGCAGGGCAAAGCCACAAAACCTCCCTCTCTCAGCAGCTCTCTGAGGAAAAAGGACTAATTGTATGTTCCACACATGCACCCAGTGAAGAAGCTACAGGAAAGAATCCATCAAAGAGGGAAAGGAAATTCAGATATACAAGGAAGAGATTTCAAAGCTGAATTATGATTTTTTCCTCCAGGTTCTCATTGCACTAGGCACTGTACAAACACAGAGCGAGGGACAATTTCCTGCGCTAGATATATTAAAATCTAAGTTGCTGAGACAGAAAGAGTGTGGGAGGGAAAATAGAAAGGTTCGGGCGAATTGAACTGACTCACCCGGGTTACTTATCTGGTCAAGGGCAGAGACAAGGAGAAATAATGTGAGTCTCCAGGGTGTCGGTCCAACACCCCTGTCCTCTGGACAAGGCTGCCCCCATGGCTACTTGCTTTGCTCGCTATGGTGGGGAGCAAGGGCCCCTTTGGACCGGACTGCGGAGCTCCGGGAGCAGCCGGAATGTTGCAATCCGCTGAGCAGGCCAAATACTTCTGAGAACAAAGTGACTGTCGCCAGCACAAAAAACCAACAACAAAATGACAATAACAACAACAACAACAACAAAAAACAGAATAAAATCCTGGTCTCACGTGCTGGGCAGAGTCAATCAGCAGAGCTCCCCCGGAGCCAGGGCTCTCATCAGGAGCATCAGCGGGATCTGCTCCACGTTATCCACAGCTGCTCCCGGGCACTGGGGAGGGGAGCTGCGAGCTCAGCCAGGGCTGAACCCCAGCTAGGAGAGCACCCAAGCGCCGTCCCAGGCAGGAATCCAGGCAGGAAGCAAGGGGTGATAAAAAGAACTCCAAAATAGTGATGTAAATTAACCACCGGAGCAGACGAAAAGAGAGGGGAATTCGGTAAACTAAAGGTAAATGAAACCTTCCTTATCTGTATGAGCCCCTGAAAGAGTTAACAAAATAGGAGGAAAAGGAGAACAGAGATTCTAATTTATGGAGAGGTTCAAAGGGCTTTTGATAAAGCCCTTCAGTAGAGTCTCTGAAGGAAATTTTATAATCATGGGGTTGGGAGATAAAGTGCTGTCACAGATTAAAAACTTGTTGAGACAGAAAACAGAGGAGAAGGAAATAAATGGCAAATGACCAGCATGGAAATAATTTAGCAGAGGTGTCCTTGGGATGAATTTGGAAAGTGGTTAACTGTAGCACGACTTCATGAGGAACAGCAATTAGACCCGGCGCAATAATAAACAGAAGGGCACTAACAACRTGCAGCCTGTATCCACTGCCTGCACTGCAAAGAAGAGTCTGATCCAGATCAACCCATTAGTCTTCTATGATTACTCAGGGTGAAAAAAAAAATCGTATTATTGTTCCCATACACTCACCATAAAAGTAAGAGCAGAAACGTTTCAGTAACACCTCTCTGTCTTGAACTCTCTCTGTGAGCAGACGTTTTGGGAATGCACGGACGAGGAACATCCAGCCCTATGAAAGCAGCGGAGCAAGATTTTTCTTTTTGCCTAAGATYACAATAAAGTTTGTGGTGACTTCCTCTTGCTGCTGCTCCCTCCTCGCCCCGATGGCCTGTCGGCATCTCCTGTGGGATCTCCTGTGGAGCCAGGGCTGGGCTAGGGGCTAAAACCAACGTAGCCAAGGACCATGCACACAAGGACCCCTTGCTGGATGAAAGGGACTTTGTAAGGAGGGACTTKAGCCCCATGGCCGCGTGGAGCAGCTCTCATATATGTTGTGTGGAGGAGCTGTCCTGCTTTGGCCGCGCTTGGCATGGGGCAAAACCCAACCCCATTGCTCCCGTAGCGTCTTTCAGGGCAAAGAGTGCAGAAAAGACCAAAACAGTCTCTTCTTCCCAAACACAGGAGCCCATCAGTGACCTGGGACACGTGGAAGGGCAGACCTGGCTTTCCCCGTGCTGGTTGTTCCTCACCTACACAGGGTTGGAAAAGCTCCTTTCGCCCAAATCCAATCCCTCCTTATTAAATGTGGTGTTGCAGAGGCCAACTCGTCTGCACCRAACATCTCAAACTACCTCTAACAGAGTCACGCAGATCCAAATCATCCCCCCGAATAACTTGGAAACCAAGGAAAAGGGCTGCGTATGGAGGGCAGGGAGGGCTGGACGTGGCTCTGTGGGACGCGGCCCGCGCCAGGTCCCCAGGGATGAGCAAACCAGCTGCTTGCCACAAGAAGGGGCTCGGCRTTTTCACGGACCCGGGCTCGGAGTAAGGCAGCACTTGCAGGAATATTGATTGCACAAGATGGCTGGTTGCCCGGCCCGTCTCCGTGAGCCTTTCTATTTTTTCCCTCGCCTCCGCAGCACGCCCACGACGAGGGCCCTTTTATGACGGGGCTGATCTGAGTGAGCCTAAACACGATGTGCCTTCCAGCCGTGACCGCGGCCTCGGCGCGCATGAATCACACGATGCGCGCGGCTGATAGCGGCGGCAGAGGCATTTGCACCATTTCCAGACAGAGGGACCCAGCCGAACCAGTGCTACCGCTGCTCCCGCTCCTCGCTCCAAGCGGGAGCCGGGCCAGCTCCTCGGACGGGCTGTGTTTACCCAAAACACCCTCCAGAGCCGGGATGAGGGGGAGGAAGGGCAGCGCGGCGCTGCTGGCGTGCGCTCGGGGCAGCCCGGCCCCTGGCCGCTTGCACCATCCCGCAAGGATGTGCAAGACCTCAGGGACTCAAGGCCACAAAATTCCCTCGCTTGGCTTCATTCTCAGACATGCACCCAGTCTAACTCAGGGGCAAAAAGAAGCTGAAAGCATCAGAAGCAAATCTAACACCAAGGGGAAGAGACGAAAGGGAGGAAAACACCCCCATGTGCATCGTCGCTTCCCAGCCGCAGTGCTGGCAGCAGCCTTTGCTTTTGTGCTTTTCCTTTTTCATTTCCACCTCCCTTCTTCTTCTTTCTCAAAACCCCATCTGATCAGAATCCATCTAATCAGAGCTTTTGGAGAAAAAAAAAAAAAAAAAAAAAAGCAAAGGAAAGTTTGGTGCAGAGACACAAGGGCTGAGGAGCCCAGGGAAGGCTCCGTGAGCCTGAACAGATTCCTCCCTGGGAACAGAGCTGCTCATTTCTGTGGGGTCAGAGCTCTGCTTGATGCAAATCCGCATCCTTCCACTGACGTCAAAGAAACAGAACGGGATTCACTTTCCTTAAGCAAATGCTYAGGATACTTTTTTTTTTTCCACTCACTGTGTTGAAAAACAAGACTGTCCTCAGCATCCTCCTGACATACAAGGCATCTCCTATACACTGTGCACRTTTTATTTAAATATCCTCACTCAAAAGGTCATTGGCACAAAAAAACACACAAATTTACTATTTGTAGGTCATGGGATTTCACAGGTATGAGTGTCCTTTTATAGCATATAAGCAAACAGCTAAGAACATATTTTGATTACCCTTTAAAACTTGCAATAAAGGTGTTAAAAGGAAAGAGTGTTTTTATGTGCCGTGTCAAGCTGTAATCTACTCCATATCTCACCCACACGCTCTGCTCCAGCAGAGCAGTTGTTTCAAGTCTGTCTCCAATTTTTTTTTYCCTTCTTTTTCTGGAAGTAGTGCTCACACACCCAGTACAGGCAGCAAAGCCTATCTCCGAATGGCTTTTTAAAGCAGCGACGCAATGCCGCTGTCCCCCCTGCCCCAAGGAGCCGTGCAGGAGGTTTCTATCGCCTTCCCAGGTGCCACAATAAGGAAAGTTTGGGCTCAAGTTACCAAGGAAAATACTGGCTTGGGGACAGTGGACCTAGTGTGTCTGCTGCTGCTAAGGAGGAGCCTCGAGCCTCTCATCCCCAAATCCAGCACTCAGCTTCTTCCCGGCCACAGGTCTCTCCTTGGAGGGGAGATGCAGAGGGCTTGGCCATGGGGTGGGAAAGGGGTGGCTTCCAGGGGCACGCAGGTCCTGCAAGCCCAAGGCCTTGTCTTCAGCTCCATGAATGTCACTGATGGAGAGGTATCTACCCCTCCTTATTTCCCAGAGTGGGAAATAAGGGCTGCGTCGCACAGTGGAAAATGCTTGGGAGATGAAGTTCAGCCATCACCTTCCTTCCTTTAGGTCCTTGGATGACAGGATACTCAGAAACGTGATATTTTTTCCCTTTTAACTATCTGATGTGATGACAGTGGTGGAAGAAGGTACCAAGCTGCCCTAAGAAGACCCTCTCTTCCAAGTGGGAAGAGAGCAGTGTAGAGCATCCCTGAATTTGCAGCACGGCAATCCATGCCACCCCAAAGARGCATTAGCTGAGGTCCCCAGCACGTGTGGTGGCCTTGCCCTTGTGCACCTTGCTCCAGTTCTCCTCCGGGCCACGGGGCAAACGGTTCAGCTGCTGCTCACTTGAAAAATAAACAAGTGGCTGTGCTCCTAAATGCAGAGAGCTCAGGCAAATAATTATCACCTCCCCCTTGATGCAGGAAAGCTGGGCCGCAGAACGAGCCGCCTGCTCCTGTGTGGTCTCCCTTASAGGCAGGCGAGTATAAAGGCCAGAGTGGCTGAAACTTAACGAGTYGCTGCTCGTTAGTGGCGCTGCGCGCTCGCTCTACCTGCAGCCCTCCGTGAGGAGCCCAGGCTGCGCTGCCTGCCTTGTCCAAGCTGGTGGCTGCAGGCTGGGAGCGTTGGGAAAGGGAGACGAAGAGCTTGTCAGTGCGGTTAAACTGCTGCTCTGGCAAAAAAAAAAAAGAGGGAAAAAAAAAAGAGGAGGAGAAAAAAATAAATAAAGGAACAAGAAAGAGGAAAAAGGAGAAAAAAAAAAAAAAAAAGCTGGTTGGTGTCCAAGCTACTTAGCACAGCTCAGCTGAGCTGATAAGTGGTAACTGTCTCTGTTTAAATGCGTGCGGCTACCTGTCCATGCCTTTCCCTTCCCATGTGCAGGTGGCTTCTAGGGCTGGCACTGGTTGCCCAAGTTGCCCTCTTTGCCCTACCCTCAATGGACACCAAGGATGGAGCAGGGAGCAGCGCAGGGGAGCCTGGAACAGAGATAAACAAATAAGCAAATAAGCAGGTAATAGGCCTATTTTGTAGGAAAACTGGGAAAACACCGAAGACTGGGGGCTGTTCTGTGGGGGAATATTAACCAGCACAACGCCAGCTGTTTTTSTCTCCTTCCAAGTGCTGCAAACTGGGATCCTTCTGGAGTGTTTTGATCCAAGAGGAACCCTTTCAAGGGGAGCAAAGAGAGAAACAGAGGTTAGGAAGGGGTAGGGTGAGGAGGGTGCTCCRCGCCGGGGAAGCTCCCGCAGCGGCTGGGGCATGCGGAGCTGCACGGACGGTTGCCCGACGTGCTCCGACCTGCCGGGTGGCCCGGCCCTGTGTCAGCAGAGCTGCAGCCTCCTAATTACGCTCCCCTGCCCGGCCACCCCAGCAAAGCTGGAGGCAGAAACTCAAAGCAAATTGCACGGTGCCAGCTGGGCACGCGGGAGATGCCTCCACTCGCGGCAGCATGAGAACCAGGCTGGCTGGGCTTTCAAAAGTGACCGAAGGCAGGGCAAATTGCAGGCAAATTCACTTTTTATTTATTTATCTATTTATTTTTTTTTTAACGAGCAGGTTTTCTCCATCAGCAACTCTCTGCATGAAAGTGAATTACCCGAGAGCATGAGAAACGCCTGAGCTGCCCGTCTTTTAGGTAGGATGGACTCAGATCTGCCGCAGAATCCGAGTTTTATGTCAGGGTGGAAATCTCATATAAAATCCAGGCGTGCTTTATGATTCAGTGCTCTTGCCAGCTCTTTTCTTTTTTAATAACGCTTGAGATCAACGAAGCAATCATGTTTTTGGAGAATGTTTTGTCTGATTTGTCCAGATGTTCCCATAGTAATGCAGAAATACTAATAACAGACGGCTCTATCTTCAATCACCACAAGAAATGTATTTGCTATCACAGTATTGACAGATAAAGCCCCTCAGTGATCAGCACAAGTAAACATCATTTTTTATTTGCATTTTTGTAAATCTTTCATTCTGTAAGTTGTCTATCTAATGAACTCACCCCAAAGAGCATTTCCAACTGCGTCTGCACTATCATTTATACTGCCGGGCTAATGATTAAATTTTCATTGGGGGGGCAAGGGAAGATGGAAGGAAACATATGATTTTACTAAATTGCTTCACTTTGGATAATGTTCATCCTCCAGCCAGCTCTGATTTATATCTGCCACTGACATTTCCAGTTTCCTGGAAATTAATCCCCTTATTTAAAYGACACAAAATGACCTGTATTGAGTTTGAAGGCAGATTGCAGGATGCTCAAGGAGCCTCTGGGAGGAAAGGGAGCAGGGGCGCTATTTCTCTTCCCCTTCAAAAACCCTTTTCACACAGCATAAACCCAGTTTAACCGAGCTTAAGAGGAGCCCCGGGCGCTTCCCACTGTACATCCCTCCTGGCTGCAACCTCAGGGGAAAAAATAAAGAACCCCCTAAAATAGTAAATAAAATAAAATAAAATAAAATAAAATAAAATAAAATAAAATAAAATAAAATAAAATAAAATAAAATAAAATAAAATAACTAAATTGTCCTCTGGGCAGGCGCCACGGCATCGGAGGATACTGAAGAAAAAAAAAAGAACCGAGGTGCTATTAAAGTTAATTGTTTTTTATTGCCGCTTTAACAGTGTCTTGTAAATCTCTTTAAGACGCGGCTCAGAAAGGTAGGCAGGCCCGGAGCGGAGCTGCCCCGGGATGAGCAAAAGAGGGAGCCCAGGAGGGAGCAGCGACGGCCTTCGCCGTCTCCTTGGGGCTGCAGAGCTGCTGGGAATGAGTGGAGGGAGGAATAACCTTCCTACCCGGCCAGCACTGCTTCCCAGCGCAAAAGGGACCCAGGAGTCAGCAGACTGACAACAAAAATAAAAATAAAAATAAAAATAAAAATAAAAATAAAAATAAAAATAAAAATAAAAATAAAAATAAAAATAAAAATAAAAAAGAAAATGAGAAAAAGGCACAAAAGGAAAAAAGGAAAAAGAAAAGGGGAAAAAATGGAAAAGAAGGAAAAAAGAAAGAAGGAAAAAAGAAAAATGTAATAATAACAATCATAGCAAAGCAGGAGCTCGGGGGAGCAAGCCCACGGTTGCAGAGGGAGGCCGGGGGTTCTCCGCGCTCTGCGGGCGGACCCGGCGCAGGGAGCGCGCAGCCCACGCAGCGGCCGCGATAACGTGCGCGAAAAAAAAAAAAAAAAAAAAAAAGTCCTTTGATGTGGGGTCCTGGCCGGGAGAAAGCTAATCCTATGTTGTGATATAAGTACCAGATGCTTCTTGGAAGAATTATACCGGGGCACAGGGTTAATGCCGGAGCTTTTCTTTAAAGTGTCCTGCGGATTATTCCCTGATTAGGAGGATTGTTCGCAAAACGCGCGCAGTGTCAGCGCTGGTGCCGGCGGTGCCGCAGCGACAGCCGGGGACCGGGGTGTCGTGATTTATGTCGCGACGCCGCCACCTTTCTCCTTCTCCCGCCCGCGTCCGACCCGCCGCGTCCGTCCGTCCATCCACCCGCTTGAAAAGCGGAGGATCCTTCTTGTCCCCAAACGAAAAAGRTCGCGGACCCGAAGGAATTGCTAATGTTTTAAACTAAGATCGCAAGAAAACGGGGGAAATAGCATTTTCCGAAGGCAAAAAGCAAGCGGCAACTACAGAGGGGCTCAAAACGCCCCCTCCTCGCTCGGGGGCTCGGGGAGGTCCCTTCCTCCTCGCTCCCCTGCGCGACGTGAGTGAATGAGTGAGTGAGTGAGTGAGTGAGTGAGCGAGTGAGATTCCCGAGAACCGGGTCCTGCTCCTGCCCCAAGGACACTCGAGGGGACGGACTCGAGGGGCAGGATGGAAGCCTCAGCCTCGCGGGGACGGAACGTCCCCCATCCCCGACTCCTCGGCGACGCCTCCGGACCCCCCATCTCCTGCAGCACCGAGGCTGCTCCTCGGCAGATGCCGCCGGCCCCGGGGAGCGGAGCTGCCCTGTGTCGCCCCTCACCGTGTCCCCGCGCCCCGGTGCTCCCTGCTCTGCACGGCGGCAGCCGCGGGCACCGAGCCCCGGCAGGGAGCTCGGCTGCGGCCCACACCGCGGCCTCGGGCCTGGCCCGAGCTCTGCCCTGCGGCCACTGCTCCGCGCTCGCTGCTCCGCACGCTGCCTCC
>NW_020455571.1:19018-28118 GCF_003342845.1 Nothoprocta perdicaria
ATAGATAGATAGATAGATAGATAGATAAAGCGGGAACCCCGAGACCTTTCGGAGGCAGCCGAGATGTTTCTCCCAAAAACGAGCAAAAGAAGGGGCATTTTTTTTCCACATTAAGTGTCGGGGAGGCAAAAGCAGGGGCCATAACTGGGAAATTATGAAAGGAAGTAAATCCATCAAAGCAAATGCAATTGGGAATACAATTAGGCAGAGGGTTGAAAGAACACAAAAGCAGCGTAGGCTGGAAGGAGCTCTGCGCTGACTGACGATACGCAGACGGTGCAAGARGCAGGGGAGGGGGTAGCGGGAAAAGGGGGAAAGGGAGGGAAAAAAATAAAGCAGCAAATGCGATTTTGTTGGGAGGCTCCGAGCAGGCAACAGAATCGATAGCGAGCGGGAGGTGGGAACTGSGGGGCTGCTCTGCTCTGCCTCCCTCCTCTGAAAGGCTCTCGAGCCAAGCAAGCGTTTTGTCCGTTTTCCAGATAAATAAATAAATAAATTTAAATTTGATTTTCCTCCCCCTCGATGCGGGTCGCGGGGACAGGGGCCCAGCCCCAAGCCGGGCAGCGGGCGACAGTCTCCGCCTGTCCCAGGGGGCCAAAGGAGAATCGAGCCTTGCCTGTCCCTGCCACCCCTCCACGTCGCCTGGTGCCCCCCCGGCCGGTGCAGCGCCCGCCCCGTCCATCCCCGTCCATCTCCGTCCCGCCGGGCGCGGGGCAAATCCGGGCGCTTCCGTCGAACCCGCGCTGCTCCAGGGAGCGCAGCGGGAACGCCTGCCGCGAAGAGACCCAGGAAGAGCTAAAAGCAGCCTCGCAGGCAACGTTTGCTTCATACCCTCCACTCTTTTTTTTTTTTTTTTTTTCCCCTTCGACATGAAGGGAGCAGGAATAGGCGAGAAAAGCGCTAAGATTTTGTGCGCTGTAATACCAAAGTCGCATTTTTTATTTGTCGTCCTGCCTGGAAATGCAGGGGAGCCGCTTAAAGTACTTGCATGAACTCCTTTACAAAGGACCCTAGTGAACACAGAGGTACCCAGGTACCCGCAGCTCCTCGTGCCAGTTTTTTCTTAAAATCAGTGCTCTCTCGCCCCGATTTTACTCCGGATTTAAAGGAGTTAAAGGATTTACTCCGCTTTAATTCCTCAGCATTTCCACTGGGTGGGGGGACAAACGTGTCACGATATTCGGCAATTTTCAGCAGTAGTGGCTCGTTTTCGACGAGGGTTAAAAAAACAGGAAAACGAGCAAAGGTAGCATAAGCATGCAATTAAATTACACGAGTTTCGCACAAATGGACTTAATGAGTAAAAAAAATACATAGTTAAAGGCTTTGCCCCCTCACTGAACCAGATTAACAGTATTTGTTGCTTTTCTATCTGTAAAAAAAAAAAAAAAATGCACTAATGAAAAATAATCTTGACATCCCCCAACTTCCTTAAGGTCTCCTTCCCCCGCAGACGCTCTGAGAGCTATTAAAGAGATGAGATGAGGCCGTATTGAACTGTTACCACGCTCGCTTTAATCCAAACGAGATGCAATCGCTTAAAACAACAATTAGGAGAGCCCCCCTTTTTAAATCTAATTGCTTGTGAGTATCGTGAAAAAAAAAAAAAAAAGGAATAAAAGGATAAGGAAAAAGGAAAAGAAAAAGGAAAAGGAAAAGAAATAAAGAAATAAAGGAAAAGGGAGACCAAAAATGGGGAAAAAGGAAAAAAGAAAAGGAAAAGAAGAAGAAAAAAAGAAACACCATCAAAGCGGCCCCATTCCCGGCGCCGTTTGCCCCAAAGCCAGGACTCGGAGCCCGGGGCTGTAAACGCCCCGTTAGCGGCAGCCTCGCCGCTGCCGCCGCCGCTGCCGCCGCCCGGGCCCCTGTGGCCCCGCGGGGCGCGCTCCGCTCCGCGCAGCAGCGACAAAACCCCGGGCGCAGCCGCTGCGCGGATCCTCCTCCCGTCCTCGGGCCGCTGCGCGCCCCCCCGCGCCCTCCACCCCGACGGCCGCCGCGCCGCTCTCCGCGCCGGTGCGGGGGGACCCGCCGCCCGCGCTTCATTAGCCCCAGGGCGGCACGAGCCCCCGCGCTTCCTCCTCCTCTTCCTCCTCCTGCGTTTGGACGGCAGCTCCGGGCTCCACCTGAGCCGGGGCACCCCGTCGCGGGAGGGGGCTCCGAGGCTGGGGCAGAGCGCAGGGTTTGGTGTCCCCCCCTCCCCGGTCTAAAGTGTCCCCGAGGTGTCGCGGGAGGCTCGAGGTGGCGGCAGGAGCCCCTGCTCATCCCGCTGCCCGTCCTCAGGAGGCCCCCGCTGCCGCTGCCAAGTCCTGCCCCTGCTCTAATCCAGCAGRAGAGCGCACGGAAGGCGAGATCAAAACCGCGAGGCCTCGGCCAGCGCTTGGCAGGCAGGGCAAGGCATAAAAGTCATGGAGGGAAGGTGGAAACGGAGCGCGAAGCGCCCGCGGGAGAGCCGCGGGATTGCTCGAGGGGAGGGCACAGCAGCCTTGGCCCGGAGATGAAACTGCGGCCCGGCCTGGACGCCTAAGCCGGGCTCTCCTCCCCCCGCCCGTCCCTTCTCCAGATTCGTTTTCTCAGAGCGAAGTCACAAGGTAACCACGGCTGCCTGTAACCTAAGACCTGAGGATGGCCGGGAGATTATTTTTACATTAAGAGCTGCTCGAAGACGCAAACGTGCCTTGCGGTGAGTTTGGCGCTCTGGTTTCGGGCGCAGGCGTGTGCAGCCACGGTCCCGCATCGGCGCTCCCGCGTGCCYGGCCACAGCACCCAAGGTACGAAAAAGAAACCCAAGTTTCACCTCGGAAACCGATCCCCTTTCCCCCGGATCACACTTTTGATCTAATTTGTTGCTCTGTCCAAATGACTTGGCTCAGGCTCCCCTCCCGAAAATTCGGTGTACAGTTGACATCAATCATGTCTCAGTCTAGGGAGGGATAAGGATTGAATATCAGAGAGGTGACCATGCATGCCACATGATTCAAATCATCTCAGCATTGATTAATTGGGTTCAATCTGAGTTTCAGAATCATAACAACTGTTGTTCCCCTTCACATAACATCAACAGGGCCTTTAAAGCAGAGTATCCATTTACTCCAAGGCATGCGATGCATTAAGACCATCATCTTCTATTAAACCTTAAAGGCTGGAYGAATTTTAGACAAACTCAATTAGCTCAAGATGGTTCTGCAGTGATTAGACACTGCTACTCCTTCCCCTTCATCAGAGGGTCTCCACCGCCTTTACTTTTTAATACAGAGGGCAAAGTATTTTGACATGTGGGAGATACATTCATGCTCTGAGCCGGTCCCTGAGCTGCTTTGATTGCTCAGGTGGCTGCTCTCGGCAGAGGCAAAAACCCTCTCAAGCTTGTATAGGAAATACTACATAAAAGCACTTTCCCCTGGCTTGAGATATAAACTCCTCATGGGTAGCTGAGTTGGGGCATGAATTTGTTATCAAGATGAAGCCGGAGCAGACAGAAAGAAGACAGGGCAGTTGGAGTCTGTACCCCAAGTTTAGCAGCAAGGACAAGCCGGCCAGGACTTCTGGTCTGCACAAAGCCGGGACTCACCCTGCCCCTGCATTGGGAGAAAAGCTCAGTCTAGGTTAAATCACTGCTCATCAATTAAGGAGTGCTAAAACAGGACAGAAACACGGTCGAGGCAGACAGGGGGTGAGCAGAGTTTGCAACGGAGCCTACTTCTGCAACTCAGGCTTCCATATGTTAAGAAAGATGAGCCATGTTTGTGTGTGTTTGATTCTTATCTACCAGCTGGGATCACTCATCCGGGTTGTAACTGAAATAATAATGATTAAAGAAAAGCATGCATGCCTTGTAATGTTGCAAGCGTGGGCCTCCCCATCACATATATTCAGCCACGATTGAGGAATGACCTATCACAAACGCAGCCTTGAGCAATCAGAGGAATATCATTTCTAATTACTGTTTTGCAAGCTGAAACCCTATTAAGTACTTCCCTGTTGTGCCTATTATGACTGGTGCTACACTTAAAACAAAAGCCTCCTTTCTGTGATGGACCTGCTTTGCATGGGAACAGTGTTTCAATGAGTCCCTTCAGGAATTGCTTCCTTTTTTTTTTTTTTTTTCCTACTTACACCTTAAGAAAGATTCTGGCGGGTCCAGGAACAGAGCAGGAGATAGATGCAGTGCAGAGAGCACTTGTGCAGCGTTYGACATCCTGATAATAGTGCTGAAATCAGCCCCTTGCAGGTGGGGCAGCAGTACTTTCAAGCCAAGAAATTCTATATTTAGATTTTTAACAGGGCTTTAAGATGAATTTATTTCAAAACAATCCCTACAAAACCCATGCGTCCAAGTAATGCTGTCCCCAAACRGCTTTGGAAGCAGGGATCTGGCACTCCCCAAAATCAGTAGCCTGAGAGCAGCCTCATCACTGCAGAGTGTGATGCAAAGGGGGCAAACGGATTTGGTCAAACACAACAGAACTTTTGTATGGTCACTGGTGCTTACTTGTCGGCCACTTCAGCAAGGCAGAACCATTTCCAAAAGCCAATTTTATGTTCACTTTTGCAGGGTCTAAGCCTGGAGGGCACAAAAGCAGCCTGAAAAGCAGAAATTCCCATCTTGCTTCCTGCAAGATCCAACACCCGCCTGCTCGGGACACGGAGGACAAACTGTCCCTGGCCATCGGGGCTTTGCCTGGGGCTGCTCCATGCAGCAGCTTCCCTTGRGAACGGGCGACCAGCTCAAGCCTTATTCCCCATTTCTCTGCTCCCAATGGAGTGGGACTGCTCTGCGGAAGATTTCGGAAGCAGGAAAGGAGCCAAGGGACTGCGAGGATACTGGAAGCTGGATCCGAAAGCAGTGGTATAAATAGGGGTGAGGACACAAGGATGGATAACTCTTGGGATGTTCAGGTCAAGTAACTCCTGGATCAGGCATGGTGGCAGCAGCCTTGCTCCACCACCATACGAGGCCCAAGGGATTCCCCTGCCTAAGGGGAATCATTGGAGATTCCAATGCAATGTCCAGTGCAAACTGGGCATCCCGTGCCCAACGCAATGACGTGCTGGGATGATGCCCTTGACTGATGATGCTACCGCTGCTGTGAGCAAAGCAGTGATAYGGCAACACTGTCACAAGGAAACTGCTGCCAAAAATGTGATCTTACATACAGCCCAAGCCAGCTTCCATTGCTCCCGCTTTCTGGGGATTGCTATAGGGACACACTGGAAAAGTAAAACTCTTTTATTTACCCCTGGCGAGAATAATAATAATAATAAAAGTCCTGCTTGGAAAAGGTTTCCGAAGGACTGGCGCCACATGAAGAGGTTCTTCAGCCCTGTATAACACAAACCATCCATCTGCGCCGAGTGGCTTCCTTGAGGGTTGTTTATTTTCTTGCACTTCTCTTTCCTCAATTTGCGTCRGGGCCTGGCCCCTTCCCCCAGCCTCCGCTCCAGCCTCAGACGGGAGCCAGAAGCTCGTGGCCACCTCAAGGGGACACCAGGTCTGGCCACTGCCACCTCGAGGGGACACTGGATTGGGCCTTTTTGTGGCAGAGGAAAGCAGGGAGGGGAGCACTGGGGCACCTGCACTGCTCCATTTGGGGACTTTGCTGCAATCACCCCCATAATGAAGCTCATGAGCCACCATTCCCATGGAGCAACCAGCCACCTGCAGGGATGGGAGTCACGTCTCCCRTCTCCTCTGGAGACATCAGTCTCCAGCTGCTCCTGAGTAGCCAAATGCAAGGAATGAGAGCAGGAACGTGCTAGAATCAGACCTGCCTTTGAACTTTTAAGTCTCCCCTCTCCCAGCATAACTTTTCACTTTGAATTTGAGTGATCCAGTAGCTCTGAGCTAGGGAGCAAGGGCACACGCACATCCATCCATCCATCCATCCATCCATCCATCCATCCGTCCGTCCGTCCGTCCGTCCGTCCCTCCCGACTCCCCAGGAAGGCCGTGCTGCCCCACGCTCGCTCCGCGCACCGACGTCTTTCGCATTCCCGACTGAACTATTCCAAGAATGCGCAAGGATCAGGCCCTGCACAGCAGATCGAGGGGAGCTGCAGAGCGACCCTGTGTTCCCCCCGGCACTGGAAAACACATTTCCTTCCCCTGCCTTGCAGCCAGCTTCCCTGGCGTGACCCGAGGAGTTTCTCCAACAAGAATATAGATGTAACCTTATCTAAAGTGAGTGAAGCAAATGTACTATGGATAACGCGTAATTAATAACAGAAAAATAATGTTTCTCCTGTTATTAAATCAAGGCCTCCCCTGACCTCTCACCCTCATATAAGTGTCTCCTGTTTTATGGCAGCAGGGGACAAAATTATTGTGTGCCCGTGCGTGCGCATGCATCCAGGCTGGGGAGGCTCCCCTAGGCAGCAGAAAACGGGATTCTCCTTTTTTTATTTTAAGGTTTAAAAAGAAAAAAAAAGAAAAAAAAGGGGAAATTCTCCAGCAGTTTCTCTGATGCTTGGCCCCCGAGTGAACTCAATCAGCGTATGAAACTAATCAGGGGAAAGCGGCAGCCTCTGGGTCTCGGTGCTACAAAATCTATTTACACATCCATGTGCGGACGTGCATTGCTTTTGGGCTCCCTAACGCACTTCTGAGTATAAACGGATGCGGGAGGAATGTCTCAATATTTAGATGTATTTACAGCATGCAAAGAGGAAACGATGGGCAGCACAATCCCCAGGAGGAGCATTTTTTTTGGGTTGCAAAGCAGTAAAACCCTCTGTGCTTCGGAGGTGCCAGGTTCCTTCCCTGGTTGCTTGTTTCCGTGGCGTGCAGACTAAGCTGAATTAACAAGTCTGGACCCGAGAGCGCACCTAAACTTTCAAAAATAGTGATAAATGGGAGTCCAGTCTGGCTCTTCCCTTCCCCAACGCCGATGCTCAGTGGTGCTATCTAGCTCCAAAGGCCAGCGGGCTCGTCTGATCCTTAGGCTTCCCTCCAGATTCACTACGTCCGACAGGCAGCCCGTCTAAGAGTCACCGTGGCAAAGCCCAGGGTTAGCACAAGCCACGCYGGACCCGAGGTGGCACCTCTGAGCTGTGCCCTGGGAGCTCAGAAGCCGGCACATGGGGACACGGGGATGCGGTACCCACTGCTGTCCCTGCACATCCTTCGCTGCCTCAAGCCAAGCAGTTGTGCTCAGCCTGAGAGCTGCAGACCCGGCTTAAAAACAAATCAGTTTGCTTTTTGCAAACTTTCCTCAGAAGCAGCAAAAATATCGGATCCCCCTAGAAGTCACAGCCCTCTGTTTTCCTCCAAGAAGGTGCAGGATCCTTTTTTGGCACCAACCAGACGTGGGCTCTCTCAGCAGGTGCCTGCCCAGCTCCTCGGTTCGGCATGCCTGAATCTGGGCACGGAGGGATGGCTTCTCTTTCTTATCAGGGGTATCTTCTCAACCACAGCTGGTCCCTAATTGGGTCCCTAACATATTAAGGAGTGATTCAGAGCACCACAACGAAGCTCACAAACACTTTCCTCCCAAGGAACCATCCACAGTAGCCTTAAAGTTTAGTGAAGGCTTCTGCTCCTTGTCAAACTAATCACAAAAAATGAAATAAAAATGCTTTCTTCATCCAAAAACATTCAAGCAAAGCACCCTGCAACTCAAAATCAAATTTTTCTTTAGAAAAAAAGGCTTTTTTTTTTTTTTTGAGCAAAACCCCTGGTTCCACTAAATGACACTTTCTGACAAAAGCCAATTCTGTTACATTTCCTCTCCCTGCTCCCTCCTGCCTGTTCATGGAGAGACTCGGGAGCATGGAGAGCAAGTTCTCTCAGGATCAATCCCACACTCCTTCCCCAATCCTCCAAAAAATCCCTGACCACGAAATATGTACAAAGGTTGCAAATTCCATTTTAGAAACAGATCTGCTCTATTTATGGATAAATATTTATTCAGAGATTTACCAAGAAAACAAGGCGGGAAAATCCCACCTTTGTATGTCTAGGATCATTCCTGTGGGAAATACACTGTAACACTCACTGATGCTGACATTAGAGAGCAAATTTGAGACCAATTCCCCACTGCCTSCTCACACAAATCCTATTTTTTTTCCCTTAGAATTAAAGGTGTGATTCTGATTTATCCTGGAAGTCATGGCATTTCTGCCAGCTGAATACCTGAGCCCGAGTCGGATACCTGGGGAAATGCCGCTATGACTTGGAAAAAGTTCTGCAAAATCAAAAAATTCATTTCCCTGGGGGGAAAATCCACAACAAGGATGAACAGGCATAACAGGCAGGGCTTCTCTACCAGAATAACCATATCACTTCTGTATGTTACAGCAGTCTCTGCTGCCAAAAGTGCCCTATCATGGCTTTACTTTCTCCCACCAGGTGGTTTTTGTACTTCTGATTTAAGTCAGTTTGCAGGAGATGAGAGCCAGCCTGCATGGTACTGGGTGGGCACTTCATTTGCTCATATTAAGAATGGTTTTTGTGAAATAGTAGCTCTCAGCAGAGCTTTGCACCATCTCCTTTCAAAAAAGGCAATGCCTTTGCCCAGGTGTGGAAAATCAGCACCAGCTCAAAATAAATAAATAAATAAATAAATATGCATACCTATGTATTATAAAGCCACAAATATATTACACATAACATCAGAAACAGAAACAGCAAAAGGAGAAGTTGAAAGGAAAGCTCAGGAAGGAACAGCACACAGGCTCCTGTGCAGTGAAGCTCCAGAACTGCAAAGTTTCACCCACGTGCTCAGGTCTAACTTGGCTTCCCCTGAAGCAGAAAATAGCCCAGGGCCTGACTTCAGTCCCTGGTCTGAGGGAGCGCAGCTGCCTGACAGGTAAGTGCCGACTTAGAAGTATTTGGATTGGGAAAAAAAAAGAAAAAAAKATTTCACCTAGGGTATTTTATTGCAAAATAATAAAACGGTACTCTTTCTTTTTTATATATGTATATATTCATGTTTCTTTTTCTATAAAATACATAAAGAAGTAGACTAATGGAGTTATAAGAAACAAAGCCATCTATTCTAGTTAGACACTTCCTTTCCTTTCCTTTCCTTTCCTTTCCTTTCCTTTCCTTTCCTTTCCTTTCCTTTCCTTTCCTTTCCTTTCCTTTCCTTTCCTTTCCTTTCCT